>NC_092152.1:81543895-81771395 GCF_045791955.1 Oncorhynchus clarkii lewisi | reverse complement strand
TACTGTTTTCACATGCCAATTCATTCTGTTTGGACAGGAATGTGTTTCACTGGCCTAAGGGCGACCCTTCGTTGCCGTAACGATAGATGTCCACTGGATTTTAACTCCTCTACTGTACATTCTATGGTTGATGACACAAGCACAAAATACCACTCATGAAGCCATGGTTATTGCTGAAAATAACAGCTAATTTAAACAAGTGAGTGACTAGGTTGTGAGGCCTACAAAGTGAAGGAGTCAACAGGATTGAATAATGTTAATGTGTCTTATCATCCTGACATAGCCATCAGACTGTGGTGAGTTTTTTGGTTAGAGGTTTCTGTCTTAAAGGCCCAGTGCAGTCAAAAACGTGAGTTTCCTGTGTTTCATATATATTTCCACAATATGAGGTTGGAATAACGCCATTTTAGTTTAAGAGCTGTTTGAGTGGTATGGAGTTTTGGCCTGCCTGGTGACATCACCAATACGAAAGGGAGTTCCAAACCTCTCTGCTAGTTTTCAGTTTTCCCCTCCCCACTCAGACCACTCCCAGACAGTCCTAGCAACATTTTTGCTTGACAAATTGCTCTTTGCTAAGAAGCTATTTTCATTGTAAACAATCATAGTAAGGTAGTTAATTGCTACTCAGAAATGATTTGGTATTCAAATGAAATGTCTGCATTGGACTCAGAGGCCCAACCCCTATTTGTGGGCTAAGAGAGAAAGAGAGAGCGAGAGAGCGAGAGAGAGAGCGAGAGAGAGAACGAGAGAGAGAGAGAGAGAGAGAGGTAGAGAGAGAGAGAGAGAGAGGTGTGTAGAGAGAGAGAGAGAGAGAGAGAAAGAGAGAGAGAGAGAACGAGAGAGAGAGAGAGAGAGGTAGAGGGAGAGAGAGGTAGAGAACGAGAGAGAGAGAGAGAGAGAGAGGGAGAGAGGTAGAGAGAGAGAGAGAGAGGTAGAGAGAGAGAGGTAGAGAACGAGAGAGAGAGAGAGAGAGAGAGAGAGAGAGTGTGTAGAGAGAGAGAGAGAGAGAGAGAAAGAGAGAGAGAGAGAGAGGGAGAGAGAGAGAGAGAGAGAGGTAGAGAGAGAGAGAGGTAGAGAACGAGAGAGAGAGAGAGAGAGGTAGAGAGAGAGAGAGGTAGAGAACGAGAGAGAGAGAGAGAGAGAGAGAGAGTAGAGAGAGAGAGAGAGAGAGAGAGAGAGAGAGAGAGAGAGAGAGAGAGAGAGAGAGAGAGAGAGAGAGAGAGACAGGTGGGGTGGAATAACGATTGCGTGCAAAGCAGTGCTCTGATGGGAAAAGCGAGAGGGAGACGAGTCGAAATCAGGCATGTGACAATGTGGACAACAGAGAGACACACAATTAAACTCATTATTGTTGCCGGGAGATCAGAAAGCTGCATTGTGGGCGCCCCCTGCTGTGTCCTGGCACCCCAACTGGCAGGAAGTCACGTACCCACGTAGCTTCATCTAGAGGTTACCTGGGAAACACACTCCTCATTCACACGCCATCACACTCACTCACTACTCATCTATAAAACACCATCAAATCACACTCACTCACTACTCATCTATAAAACATCATCAAATCACACTCACTCACTACTCATCTATAAAACATCATCAAATCACACTCACTCACTACTCATCTATAAAACACCATCAAATCACACTCACTCACTCACTCATCTATAAAACACCATCAAATCACACTCACTCACTACTCATCTATAAAACATCATCAAATCACACTCAATCACTAATCATCTATAAAACACCATCAAATCACACTCACTCACTACTCATCTATAAAACACCATCAAATCACACTCACTCACTAATCATCTATAAAACACCATCAAATCACACTCACTCACTAATCATCTATAAAACACCATCAAATCACACTCACTCACTAATCATCTATAAAACACCATCAAATCACACTCACTCACTAATCATCTATAAAACACCATCAAATCACACTCACTCACTACTCATCTATAAAACACCATCAAATCACACTCACTCGCTCTCCTGCCTTCCGCCCTCCAGCTGGTGCTCTCTGTCAGCCAGACTCTCTCCAACACAAGACCTTGGTGCTCTCTGTCAGCCAGACTCTCTCCAACACAAGGCCCTGGTGCTCTTTGTCAGCCAGACTCTCTCCAACACAACTCTGGTGCTCTCTGTCAGCCAGATTCTCTCCAACACAAGTCCCTGGTGCTCTCTGTCAGCCAGACTCTCTCCAACACAACCCTGGTGCTCTCAGTCAGCCAGACTCTCTCCAACACAAGGCCCTGGTGCTCTCTGTCAGCCAGACTCTCTCCAACACAAGGCCCTGGTGCTCTCTGTCAGCCAGACTCTCTCCAGCACAAGTCCCTGGTGCTCTCTGTCAGCCAGACTCTCTCCAGCACAAGTCCCTGGTGCTCTCTGTCAGCCAGACTCTCTCCAGCACAAGTCCCTGGTGCTCTCTGTCAGCCAGACTCTCTCCAACACAAGTCCCTGGTGCTCTCTGTCAGCCAGACTCTCCAACACAACCCTGGTGCTCTCTGTCAGCCAGACTCTCTCCAACACAAGGCCCTGGTGCTCTCTGTCAGCCAGACTCTCTCCAACACAAGGCCCTGGTGCTCTCTGTCAGCCAGACTCTCTCCAACACAAGGCCCTGGTGCTCTCTGTCAGCCAGACTCTCTCAAACACAAGGCCCTGGTGCTCTCTGTCAGCCAGACTCTCTCCAACACAAGACCCTGGTGCTCTCTGTCAGCCAGACTCTCTCCAACACAAGGCCCAGGTGATGATCTCGATGCTGGGTAAAGCTTTCAGTCCCTTAAGTTAGCATGGGACTCACCCACCATTGCACATTGTACTGAATGGTTGGTTGGACCTCACTTTATATGCGCAGAAAGATACATTTGTATGTGCTCATCTACAAAGCCCTTTTGGGTAAACTCCCTCTTTACCTCTGTAGTCTGGTCTCCTTCACCACCAGCAGGTAAACTCCCTCTTTACCTCTGTAGTCTGGTCTCCTTCACCACCAGCAGGTAAACTCCCTCTTTACCTCTGTAGTCTGGTCTCCTTCACCACCAGCAGGTAAACTCCCTCTTTACCTCTGTAGTCTGGTCTCCTTCACCACCAGCAGGTAAACTCCCTCTTTACCTCTGTAGTCTGGTCTCCTTCACCACCAGCAGGTAAACTCCCTCTTTACCTCTGCAGTCTGGTCTCCTTCACCACCAGCAGGTAAACTCCCTCTTTACCTCTGTAGTCTGGTCTCCTTCACCACCAGCAGTTACCATACCCAGTCTGCTAGGTGTTGCTACTTAAAGTCCCCAGGACATTCATAGTATTAGGCAAAACTGCCTTCTCTTCTTGTGCCCCAGACACATGGAATCATCTACAATCCATGCTTCATCTAGATATGTTAGTGCGTCTGCATTATAGTGTCCTGGTCTGCCTCATTATAGTGCCCTGGTCTGCCTCATTATAGTGACCTGGTCTGTCTCATTATAGTCTCCTGGTCTGCCTCATTATAGTGACCTGGTCTGCCTCATTAAAGTGCCCTGGTCTGCCTCATTATAGTGCCCTGGTCTGCCTCATTATATTGACCTGGTCTGCCTCATTATAGTGTCCTGGTCTGTCTCATTATAGTGTCCTGGTCTGCCTCATTGTAGTGTCCTGGTCTGTCCCATTGTAGTGTCCTGGTCTGTCCCATTGTAGTGTCCTGGTCTGTCCCATTGTAGTGTCCTGGTCTGTCCCATTGTAGTGTCCTGGTCTGTCCCATTGTAGTGCCCTGGTCTGTCCCATTGTAGTGTCCTGCTCTGTCCCATTGTAGTGTCCTGCTCTGTCCCATTGTAGTGTCCTGCTCTGTCCCATTGTAGTGTCCTGCTCTGTCCCATTGTAGTGACCTGGTCTGTCTCATTGTAGTGTCCTGCTCTGTCCCATTGTAGTGTCCTGGTCTGTCTCATTGTAGTGTCCTGCTCTGTCCCATTGTAGTGTCCTGCTCTGTCCCATTGTAGTGACCTGGTCTGTCCATTATTAGTGTCCTTGTCTGTCCCATTGTAGTGTCTTGTTTGTCCCATTGTAGTGACCTGGTACTGTACATTATAATGGGACAGACCAGAAACACTATAATGGGACAGACCTGGCACTCCTCCTGTCTCCCTCACCTCCCAGCCTCCTTCTGTCTCCTTCTCCTCCCAGCCTCCTTCTGTCTCCCTCACCTCCCAGCCTCCTTCTGGCTCCTTCTCCTCCCAGCCTCCTTCTGTCTCCCTCTCCTCCCAGCCTCCTCCTGTCTCCCTCTCCTCCCAGCCTCCTTCTGTCTCCATCTCCTCCCAGCTTCCTTCTGTCTCCCTCTCCTCCCTGCATCCACCTGTCTCTCTCCTCCCAGCCTACTGCTGTCACTCTCCTCCCAGCCTTCTCCTGTCTCCCTCTCCTCCCAGCCTCCTCCTGTCTCCCTCTCCTCCCAGCCTCCTTCTGTCTCCCTCTCCTCCCAGCCTCCTTCTGTCCCACTCTCCTCCCAGCCTCCTTCTGTCTCCCTCTCCTCCCAGCCTCCTTCTGTCTCCCTCTCCTCCCAGCCTCCTTCTGTTTCCCTCTCCTCCCAGCCTCCTTCTGTCTCCCTCTCCTCCCAGCCTCCTTCTGTCTCCCTCTCCTCCCAGCCTCCGTCTGTCTCCCTCTCCTCCCAGCCTCCACCTGTCCCTCTCTCCTCCCAGCCTCCACCTGTCCCTCTCTCCTCCCAGCCTCCTTCTGTCTCCATCTCCTCCCAGCCTCCGCCTGTCTCCCTCTCCTCCCAGCCTCCGCCTGTCTCCCTTTCCTCCCTGCCTCCACCTGTCTCTCTCCTCCCAGCCTCCTCCTGTCTCACTCTCCTCCCAGCCTCTTTCTGTCTCCCTCTCCTCCCAGCCTCCTTCTGTCTCCCTCTCCTCCCAGCCTCCGCCTGTCCCGCTCTCCTCCCAGCCTCCTTCTGTCTCCCTCTCCTCCCAGCCTCCTTCTGTTTCCCTCTCCTCCCAGCCTCCTCCTGTCTCCATCTCCTCCCAGCCTCCTTCTGTTTCCCTCTCCTCCCAGCCTCCTCCTGTCTCCCTCTCCTCCCAGCCTCCTTCTGTCTCCCTCTCCTCCCAGCTTCCTTCTGTCTCCCTCTCCTCCCAGCCTCCGCCTGTCTCCCTCTCCTCCCTGCCTCCACCTGTCTCTCTCCTCCCAGCCTCCTCCTGTCTCCCTCTCCTTCTGTCTCCCTCTCCTCCCAGCCTCCTTCTGTCTCCCTCTCCTCCCAGCTTCCTTCTGTCTCCCTCTCCTCCCAGCCTCCGCCTGTCTCCCTCTCCTCCCTGCCTCCACCTGTCTCTCTCTTCCCAGCCTCCTCCTGTCTCCCTCTCCTTCTGTCTCCCTCTCCTCCCAGCCTCCTTCTGTCTCCCTCTCCTCCAAGCCTCCGCCTGTCCCTCTCTCTTCCCAGCCTCCTTCTGTCTCCCTCTCCTCCCAGCCTCCTTCTGTCTCCATCTCCTCCCAGCCTCCTTCTGTTTCCCTCTCCTCCCAGCCTCCTCCTGTCTCCCTCTCCTCCCAGCCTCCGCCTGTCCCTCTCTCCTCCTAGCCTCCTCCTTTCTCCCTCTCCTCCCAGCCTCCTTCTGTCTCCCTCTCCTCCCAGCCTCCGCCTGTCCCTCTCTCCTCCTAGCCTCCTTCTGGCTCCCTCTCCTCCCAGCCTCCTTCTGTCTCCATCTCCTCCCAGCCTCCTTCTGTTTCCCTCTCCTCCCAGCCTCCTCCTGTCTCCCTCTCCTCCCAGCCTCCTTCTGTCTCCCTCTCCTCCCTGCCTCCACCTGTCTCTCTCCTCCCAGCCTCTGCCTGTCTCTCTCTCCACCCCGCCTCCTTCTGTCTCCCTCTCCTCCCAGCCTCCGCCTGTCCCTCTCTCCTCCTAGCCTCCTTCTGGCTCCCTCTCCTCCCAGCCTCCTTCTGTCTCCCTCTCCTCCCAGCCTTCTCCTGTCTCTCTCTCCTCCCAGCCTTCGCCTGTCTCCCTCTCCTTCCAGCCTCATTCTGTCTCCCTCTCCTCCCAGCCTTCTCCTGTCTCCCTCTCCTCCCAGCCTCCTCCTGTCTCCCTCTCCTCCCAGCCTCTGCCTGGCTCCCTCTCCTCCCAGCCTCCTTCTGTCTCCCTCTCCTCCCAGCCTCCACCTGGCTCCCTCTCCTCCCAGCTTCCTCCTGTCTCCCGCTCCTCCCAGCCTCCTTCTGTCTCCCTCTCCTCCCAGCCTCCTCCTGTCTCCCTCTCCTCCCAGCCTCCCTGTGTGAAGGACTAGTGGGAGTGCCTGTATTACACTCCCCATAGAGCTCTACACTGGTAGCTAACAGTTCACTGTATCATCATGGTGTGTACTGATCGGCTTATCCTCTCATTTATCCCAGTTGAATTGGAACCAGCCTTGCTGGATTCAGCCAAGCGCGTAGACAGACACATCATTCTGCTGTTATTGAGCCTTCAGGAACAAGTTTGTGAAAACAGACAAGTACAAAGATTGTTGAAATCAAAGCTCAGTGTGAAATTGCCCATATCAGTTCACTAAAGCCCCACTGTAAGTTCAGTAACAGGATTGCATTGTACTGATGGTCATCTGGGGTAACGGTGCAAGAGTCCAGAAGCAATTACAGGATTCAGGTATGTTTTGGCTGCACATAAAATTACACTATTTAGCTGACCTCAGACAATGCCAGCACATAAAACGACAGTATTTACACTGTAACTACATTCAGACAATGCCAACACAGGTGGTGGTTTGGTGACCATCACATTTCTACAATACATGCCCAAAGCCTAATGCCCATATCCAGGCTGGTTCCACCTGATTGGCTAAGAATTGCGCATGCCTTCACCAGATTGGCTAAGCATTGCACGTTCCCTCAGATCATCCAGACTATTAAGTATGGATGTTTCCATACCATTAGATTTGTTTCTGAATTGCCTCTATTGCCTTTGGTGCTGTAAATGCTTTAAATTGCACTGACCACCAGCATGAATGGAGTGGTGTATAGTGTAAATCTGTCTGTCCAGGCTGGTTTGTAGTGTAAATCTGTCTGTCCAGGTTGGTGTATAGTGTAAACCTGTCTGTCCAGGTTGGTTTGTAGTGTAAAGCTGTCTGTCCAGGTTGGTTTGTAGTGTAAACCTGTCTGTCCAGGTTGGTTTATAGTGTAAAGCTGTCTGCCCAGGTTGGTTTGTAGTGTAAAGCTGTCTGTCCAGGTTGGTGTATAGTGTAAAGCTGTCTGTCCAGGTTGGTTTGTAGTGTAAAGCTGTCTGTCCAGGTTGGTTTGTAGTGTAAAGCTGTCTGTCCAGGCTGGTTTGTAGTGTAAAGCTGTCTGTCCAGGTTGGTTTGTAGTGTAAAGCTGTCTGTCCAGGCTGGTTTGTAGTGTAAAGCTGTCTGTCCAGGCTGGTTTGTAGTGTAAAGCTGTCTGTCCAGGCTGGTTTGTAGTGTAAAGCTGTCTGTCCAGGTTGGTTTGTAGTGTAAAGCTGTCTGTCCAGGTTGGTTTGTAGTGTAAAGCTGTCTGTCCAGGCTGGTTTGTAGTGTAAAGCTGTCTGTCCAGGTTGGTTTGTAGTGTAAAGCTGTCTGTCCAGGTTGGTTTGTAGTGTAAAGCTGTCTGTCCAGGTTGGTTTGTAGTGTAAAGCTGTCTGTCCAGGCTGGTTTGTAGTGTAAAGCTGTCTGTCCAGGTTGGTTTGTAGTGTAAAGCTGTCTGTCCAGGTTGGTTTGTAGTGTAAAGCTGTCTGTCCAGGTTGGTTTGTAGTGTAAAGCTGTCTGTCCAGGCTGGTTTGTAGTGTAAAGCTGTCTGTCCAGGCTGGTTTGTAGTGTAAAGCTGTCTGTCCAGGCTGGTTTGTAGTGTAAAGCTGTCTGTCCAGGCTGGTTTGTAGTGTAAACTTGTCTGTCCAGGTTGGTTTGTAGTGTAAAGCTGTCTGTCCAGGCTGGTTTGTACACAACCCAGTACTGCTGTCCCCTGTCAAAGCTCATTTAGGTAAACAATGACATCTGTCTGGCAGAGCAGAGTGACAGGCACATGACTGAGGTACTTAGAAGCAGCCCTTCTCAGCCACTCTCCCTTTCCGTCTCCCAATGATATTGTTGCTCCATACTGATTCTCTCTCTCTCTCTCTCTCTCTCTCTCTCTCTCTCTCTCTCTCTCTCTCTCTCTCTCTCTCTCTCTCTCTCTCTCTCTCTCTCTCTCTCTCTCTCTCTCTCTCTCTCTCTCTCTCTCTCTCTCTCTCTCTCTCTCTCTCTCTCTCTCTCTCTCTCTCTCATTGCTCAATACTTGTATACTGTATGCATGATGTGTGCATATTCTGTCTATCTCTCTCATAACCTACTCCAGTGGACAGAGCAACCCTTTGGTCATCAAAGAGTATGGGAGCCTCTTTTTAAAAGCTGTGTCTCTCTCTCTTCTCCTCTTGAAGACTGCAGGACAGCACCAAAGCCTCTTTAAAGTGAGCGGTAAAAGACATGAAATATGCGTCCTCGTCATCTGCTCGGGCGAGTGGACTGAATCCGTATGAATGGCTAATGTGTTGCAGTGACAGCAAGCGCGCCAGATTGATCACTCATGATGATATCTGCTCCATTGGCCATTAACACCCGGGAGGAGCATATCCCCGGCCCCATCACACACCAGGATTCAATTGAGGGTGAAGAAGAAGTGTGGCTGAGAGAACGAGAGTGTGTGTTTCCAGGATCCACTTACAGTACAGCAACGATACATGGTCAGAAGAAGGGTATAGGGAGAGAAGAGAGCAAGAGAGAGATGCAGAGAGAGAGAGAAAAATGTCCTCCTGTGTGCTACCTATATCCCCCCACTAGAATCCCCATACTTTAATGAAGACAGCTTCTCCATCCTAGAGGGGGAAATCAATCATTTCCAGGCCCAGGGACATGTACTAGTCTGTGGCGACCTAAATGCCAGAACTGGACAAGAACCCGACACCCTCAGCACACAGAGGGACAAACACCTGCCTGCAGGTGACATTATTCCCTCCCCCATATGCCCCCCTAGGGCACAGCTATGACAACATAACCAACAAAAACGGGTCACAATTCTTGCAGCTCTGTCGCACGTTGGGTATGTACATAGTCAATGGTAGGCTTCGAGGGGACTGCTATGGTAGGTACACCTGTAGCTCATCTCTTGGCAGTAGTACTGTAGACTACTTTATCACTGACCTCAACCCAGTGTCTCTCAGAGCGTTCACAGTCAGCCCACTGACAACCCTATCAGATCACAGCAAAATCACAGTCTACTTGAACAGAGCAATACTCACTTATGAGGCATCAAAGCCAAAGGAACTGAGTAACATTAAGAAATGCTATAGATGGAAGGAATGCAGTTTGGAAACCTACCAAAAAACAATTAGGCAACAACAAATGCAATCTCTTTAAATAATTTCCTTTGTAAAATGTTCCACTGTAATAGTGAAGGTGTAAACTTGGCAGTAGAAAATCTTAACAGTATATTTGACCTCCCAGCTTCCTTATCAAATCTAAAAATCTCAAATAGAAAACCGAAGAAAATTAACAACAATGACAAATGGTTTGATGAAGAATGCAAAAATCTAAGAAAGAAATTGAGAAAACTGTCCAACCAAAAACATAGAGACACAGAAAATCTGAGTCTACGCCTTCACTATGGTGAATCACTAAAACAATACAGAAATACACTACGGAAAAAGAAGGAACAGCACATCAAGAATCCATAGACTCTAACCACTTCTGGGAAAATTGGAAAACACTAAACAAACAACAACAAGAAGAATTATCTATCCAAAATGGAGATGTATGGGTAAACCACTTCTCCAATCTTGTTGGCTCTATAACAAAGAGCAAAAACATATACATGATCAAATACAAATCTTAGAATCAACTATTAAAGACTACCAGAACCCACTGGATTCTCCAATTACATTGACCTACAGGACAAAATCTAAACCCTCCAACCCAAAAAGGCCTGTGGTGTTGATGGAATTCTCAATGAAATGATCAAATATACAGACAACCAATTCCAATTGGCTATACTAAAACTCTTTAACATCATCCTTAGCTCTGGCATCTTCCCCAATATTTGGAACCAAGGACTGATCACCCCAATCCACAAAAGTGGAGACAAATTTGACCCCAATAACTAACGTGGGATAACTAACGTGGGATATGCATCAACAGCAACCTTGGGAAAATCCTCTGAATTATCATTAACAGCAGACTTGTACATTAGATAGATGCCTCTGATTGGGAACCATACCAGGCCAACATAGAAAATAAAAACTAGTCTACCCACCCTAGTCACACCCTGACCTAACCAAAATAGAGAAATAAAAGGTTCTCTAAGGTCAGGGCGTGACACTTGCTTTGTTGATTTCAAAAAAGCCTTCGACTCAATTTGGCATGAGGGTCTGCTACACAAATTGATGGAAAGTGGTGTTGGGGGTAAAACATACGACATTATAAAATCCATGTACAAAACAACAAGTGTGCGGTTAAAATAGGCAAAAGACACACAAATGTCTTCCCACAGGGCCGTGGGGTGAGACAGGGATGCAGCTTAAGCCCCACCCTCTTCAACAAATATATCAACAAATTGGCGAGGGCACTAGAAGAGTCTGCAGCACCCGGCCTCACCTTACTAGAATCCGAAGTCAAATGTCTACTGTTAGCTGATGATCTGGTGCTGCTGTCACCAACCAAGGAGGGCCTACAGCAGCACCTAGATATTCTGTACAGATTCTGTCAGACCTGGGCCCTGACAGTAAATCTCAGTGAGACAAAATGAATGGTAAAATTTAAGTTTAAAAAAGGTCCAGTCGCCAGGACCACAAATACAAACTCCATCTAGACACTGTTGCCCTAGAGCACACAAAAAACTATACATGCCTTGGCCTAAACATCAGCACCACAGCTAACTTCCACAAAGCTGTGAACGGTCTGAGAGACAAGGCAAGAAGGGCATTCTATGCCATCAAAAGGAACATAAATTTCAACATACCAATTAAGATCTGGCTAAAAATACTTGAATCAGTCATAGAGCCCATTGCTCTTTATGGTTGTGAGGTCTGGGGTCCGCTCACCAACTAAGAATTCACAAAATGGGACAAACACCAAATTGAGACTCTGCATGCAGAATTCTGCAAAAAATATCCTCAGTGTACAACGTAGAACACCAAATAATGCATGCAGAGCAGAATTAGGCCGATACCCACTAATTATCAAAATCCAGAAAAGAGACGTTAAATTCTACAACCACCTAAAAGGAAGTGATTCCCAAACCTTCCATAACAAAGCCATCACCTACAGAGAGATGAACCTGGAGAAGAGTCCCCTAAGCAAGCTGGTCCTGGGGCTCTGTTCGCAAACACAAACACACCCCACAGAGCCCCAGGACAACAGCACAATTAGACCCAACCAAATCATGAGAAAACAAAAAGATAATTACTTGACACAAGTAGCAAACTAGAATGCTATTTGGCCCTAAACAGAGAGTACACAGTGGCAGAATACCTGTCCACTGTGACTGACCCAAAATTAAGGAAAGCTTTGACTATGTACAGACTCAGTGAGCATAGCCTTGCTATTGAGAAAGGCCGCCGTAGGCAGACATGGCTCTCAAGAGAAGACAGGCTATGTGCTCACTGCACACAAAATGAGGTGGAAACTGAGCTGCACTTCCTAACCTCCTGTCCAACGTATGACCATATTAGAGACACATATTTCCCTCAGATTACACAGATCCACAAAGAATTCAAAAACAAATCCAATTTTGATAAACTCCCATATCTACTGGGTGAAATTCCACAGTGTGCCATCACAGCAGAAAGATTTGTGACCTGTTGCCACAAGAAAAGGGCAACCAGTGAAGAACAAACACCATTGTAAATACAACCCATATTTATGCTTATTTATTTTCCCTTGTGTACTTTAACTATTTGTACATTGTTACAACACTGTATGTATGTATATATATATCTATATAATATGACATTTGTAATATCTTTATTGTTTTGAAACTTCTGTACGTGTAATGTTTACTGTTAATTTTTATTGTTTATTTCACTTTTGTATAATATCTACCTCACTTGCTTTGACAATGTTAACACATGTTTCCCATGCCAATAAAGCCCCTTGAATTGAATTGAATTGAATTGAGAGAGAGAGAGAGAGAGAGAGAGAGAGAGAGATGCAGAGAGAGAGATGCTGAGAGAGATGCAGAGATAGAGGGAGAGAGAGAGAGATGGAGAGAGATGCAGAGAGAGAGAGAAAGAGAGAGAGAGAGAGAGAGAGAGAGAGAGAGAGATGGAGAGAGATGCAGAGAGAGAGAGAGACAGAGAGAGAGAGAGAGAGAGAGAGAGAGCATGTTAAAGGTCCAGGTGTCTTGTATGTATGTAACCAGGTGAGAGCATCAGGGATACAGAGTCCTGCATTTATCACAGTGACTAAACACACAAAGACACAGTATGTCAGAACAGATCAAAGCCTCATTAACACAGATGGTTGTTGAATAGATGAAAGTGATATTATTAGATTTAGCCTGGTTTCTGGATGTTTTGACCAAACCAATGTTTAATGGATGGTCATAGTTCTGAGTTGGATCATCTCCCGCCCTGGATGCCCCGGCTCACAGCTGATCCACGGAGTGAATGAGACAAATGTAAACCCAAGAGCAAGTTAGGAGGTGTTTCTCTTCAAACGACAAACGCCTCAGGGCTTTTGAGGAGAGAGCAGAATTTAATAACCTGGCTTTGACACCTGACACACGCACGCACGCACGCACACACACACACACACACACACACACACACACACACACACACACACACACACACACACACACACACACTCATCCTTATTTACACACACAGACACACGCAGGTGCACGCGAGCACATACACACCTGCCTCATGTGAGGGATTGATTGCTATTACCTACAGTCCATTAGACCTGTCAATCATCCGACAGTGCAGCTGTCTGTTTTTTGTGTGACCCGTCTGCATTCCTACAGAGATTAACTGTGGACCTCTCAGACAAAATGTTTTAAAACAAAAACAAAAGTCCGCAAATATGTTGTATTGTCACATACACCAGATAGGTGCAGTGAAATGTGTTGTTCTGCAGGGTCAGCCATAGTAGTACGGCACCCCTGGAGCAAATTAGGGTTAAGTGCCTTGCTCAAGGGCACATCAACAGATTTTTGACCTTGTCGGCTCAGGTATTCGAACCAGCGACCTTTCTGTTACTGGCCCAACTCTCTAACTGCTAGGCTACCTGCCACCCACTCATGCCTAGGGCCATGGGCCTAAAGTTTTCCTGATGCTATGACCTGATGAGGAAAACCTCTGGGCCCTAGTCATTCCACATACAGTAGTTGTAAGCGATCAAAACTATTTTTAGAAGATGTACTAAACCAAAAGGTCAAAGGTCATAGCTAGCACCATGTTATAACCTCTGAGAGAGAGGAGAGCTCTTGAATTAATGAATTAATGAGGGGGGGGGGCTCACATTAACCAGCTCCATGCTCATAACGAAGCTCAAACCACTGCTGTCATACATGATGGGACTGCAATGAATGATGGGAATGTCTGTGCTTCCATTGCCGGTGTCTGTCTGGCTAATAGAGAAACACAACAGGATACAGGAGTTTCTCAACTGTCAGGGATAGAAAGAGCGATTAGAGACATGAACAGACATGTACACACATTCACAAATACATACAGCACACACACGTATGGGACACATTCAAACACACACACACTCACAACAAGAAATCCAGAGTACTATTGTCCCACACCCTCTAGTCAGTGCTTCGATCACACACTGTCAGAACGTGTTAGCTCAGAGGTCATACACTGGAAAACTCAGAGTGACAGGTGACTCTCTCACAAATGCACGCGTGCGCGCACACACCACACACCACACCACACACCACACCACACACCACACACCACACCACACCACACACCACACACACCACACCACACCACACCACACACCACACACACACCACACCACACACCACACACACCACACCACACACATCACACCACACCACACACACCACACCACACACCATCACACCACACCACACCACAAACCACACACCACACACACCACACCACACACCATCACACCACACCACACCACACACCATCACACCACACCACACCACACCACACACACCACACACCATCACACCACACCACACCACACACCACACCACACCACACACCACCACACACACCATCACACCACACCACACCACACACCATCACACCACACCACACCACACACACCACACCACACACACCACACCACACCACACACCATCACATCACACCACACCACACACCATCACACCACACCACACCACACACACCACACCACACCACACACACACACCACACCACACCACACCACACCACACCACACACACCACACCACACACCATCACACCACACCACACACACCACACCACACAACACACACCACACACACCACACCACACACCACACCACACCACACACCACCTGGAGGATTTTTCAGCACCAGATTTCTCCAGGTTAAGCATGCTGATCTGGCAAAGTGTACTAGAGGGGACCGATGGAGGTGCAGCCAACTTCCCCAGAGGACTGTAGCGTGGCAGTGCCCAAAGACCGGCCATGCGTGTCATCATGGAAACCAGGCCTCGTCGGTAGTAGTTCAAGTGGTCTGAGGAGAGAGTTGGAGCTCGGTGACAAAGGTCCTTAAATAACCATGAGGGCAGGATGGTACTACTGTAGGCCAAGGACCAAGACAAAAACACACACACACACACACACACACACACACACACACACACACACACACACACACACACACACACACACACACACACACACACACACAGACACACATATCACTCACATGCACTAACTAGATTAGACACTGAACTTTAAAAGACTTCTATGTTCGCGCTAGAATGAACTGTGTCTGAAAAAGAAGAAGAGGTGATCCTGCTTTTCCAGATTAGTAAAGGCTGTGAAGTGTCGTCTTTGTGGTGATGTCAGAGTTGACATGAGTCCTGTTTACTCTTCTCTGCTCTCTCCATGGTCTCTGTTTACACACACAGGCCTCATACAGGGCGAGGGGACCCCTATTCAACCCATCCCAAAGACCACTCTGATGGGATAGCCTCTTCCAAGGGAGAGAGGGGGCATAGTGTCTGCCAAGGTTGTGTGGAAGTCCTTGTGTAGATAATAGCAGTCGGCAGGGGAACAAAGTAACATTGGCACCATGCCAGACTGCTGTCACTCAGTCAGATCCTCTACTCTCCCCTGCACCCACCGTCTTCTCTCTTTTCTCTCCTCTTCGCTCTACTCCCTCTCTCTCTCTTCTTTCCAGTGCTGACCCTCTGCTCTCTCTCTCCCTCTATCCACAAATCTTATTTCCTAATTTCATGTCTTCTATCCACTCTCCCACTTCTAACCTCTGAACTCAGAATGGACCAGAATGGACTTGAATGGACTTGAATGGACCAGAATGGACTTGAATGGACCAGAATGGACTTGAATGGTGCAAATAGATTTGAGTGGACCAGAATGGACTTGAGTGGACCAGAATGGACCAGAATGGACCAAAACGGACTTGAATGGACCAGATTAGACTTGAATGGTGCAAATGGATTTGAGTGGACCAGAATGGACCAGAATGAACTTGAATGGACCAGAATGGACTTGAATGGACCAGAATGGCCTTGAATGGTGCAAATAGATTTGAGTGGACCAGAATGGATTTGAGTGGACCAGAATGGAATTGAATGGTGCAAATAGATTTGAGTGGACCAGAATGGAATTGCGGTGACATTGTGTCTCCTCACAGTGGATTATGACTCCAGTCATTATCTATGAGGGCGTCTCTGTCTCTCTATAAACTTCAGCTGCATTCTGGAGTGAAAGACGACTAATGTGCAGTAAACGTGCTGGGGCACGAAACTCCAACAGGCATCGATTAAACCACAGTTGAAGATAAACATTAATTACAGCTCATTAGCGGAAAAAATGTTTAAACGGGTCAACAGTCTCCTACTTGTAGGGTCATCTGGGATGAAATAATCAAATAAAACTAGGGGCAGAATGTTCCACCACATTCTACTCTCGTCTGTTCTCTCCACCTCTCCCCTTCCCACAATCCCACAACAAACAACTATTAACGATTGTTCATCTCTAATATCTAGTTAGTAATCACCAGAATGATAATTAAACCGTTGTGCAGTGGCATGAAACAAATGCCAGGAGGATAAACAACCACTTCCTCATCAGTTAAATTTGTTCCCTTCAATCCGAATCATCCCTTTTAAAAAACAAAAACAAAAACAGATCACTTGGAAACAAGAACAGGAAGGAGATGAAAGGGGTGCCGTTTGATGGATGGTTGCGTCTTGTGCCAGCGTTGTGTCATCAGCATGCTCAACGTTCCTCAAACATTCAAAGAATTCCACGAGACTTTGAGGTTGAAACCTTTCGTTAGTATTGAAGGAACTTGAGTTCTGAGGTTAAGAAGGTGACAAGTATTGAGTAGGAAGATGACAGGTATGGCATATTAAGGTGACAGGTATGGCATACGGATGACTGGAATGGATGGCACCAAGGAGAGTGTGTGCCAGTATGTTTCAGTCTATAATCAGATTACAACAAGGTCAACTGTTTTAAGAGAGAAGACTATGTACTGAATGTATCTGGTTTGTAACACACATACAGTACCAGGTGTTACCATGAGGAAAGAGAGGCATTAGCAAGCAAAGACCCTTACATTATAATAATAATAATAATAATAATAATAATAATTTATTCAATTTGTATAGCACTTTTCATTACAGAAAATAATCTCAACGCAAATAAAAATCAAAACACACCAACAACCAATATAAATTGAGATAATTGAGATGGAGATTGACTGTCTATTTTTATATTTATTGATGTTTATGTTTCATTGACCCTATAGTGACCATTATCAAACACCAACACTGAACTTTAGACTGGATACTCAGAGCTCACTTTGGGAGACAGACAAACAGAGCTCACTTTGGGAGACAGACAAACAGAGCTCACTTTGGGAGACAGACAAACAGAGCTCACTTTGGGAGACAGACAAACAGAGGTCACTTTGGGAGACAAACAGAGCTCACTTTGGGAGACAGACAAACAGAGCTCACTTTGGGAGACAGACAAACAGAGCTCACTTTGGGAGACAGACAAACAGAGCTCACTTTGGGAGACAGATGAACAGAGCTCACTTTGGGAGACAGACAAACAGAGGTCACTTTGGGAGACAGACAAACAGAGGTCACTTTGGGAGACAGACAAACAGAGGTCACTTTGGGAGACAGACAAACAGAGGTCACTTTGGGAGACAGACAAACAGAGCTCACTTTGGGAGACAGACAAACAGAGGTCACTTTGGGAGACAGACAAACAGAGCTCACTTTGGGAGACAGACAAACAGAGCTCACTTTGGGAGACAGATGAACAGAGCTCACTTTGGGAGACAGACAAACAGAACTCACTTTGGGAGACAAACAGAGCTCACTTTGGGAGACAGACAAACAGAGCTCACTTTGGGAGACAGACAAACAGAGCTCACTTTGGGAGACAGACAAACAGAGCTCACTTTGGGAGACAAACAAACAGAGCTCACTTTGGGAGACAGACAAACAGAGCTCACTTTGGGAAACAGACAAACAGAGCTCACTTTGGGAGACAGACAAACAGAGGTCACTTTGGGAGACAGACAAACAGAGCTCACTTTGGGAGACAGACAAACAGAGCTCACTTTGGGAGACAGATGAACAGAGCTCACTTTGGGAGACAGACAAACAGAACTCACTTTGGGAGACAAACAGAGCTCACTTTGGGAGACAGACAAACAGAGCTCACTTTGGGAGACAGACAAACAGAGCTCACTTTGGGAGACAGACAAACAGAGCTCACTTTGGGAGACAAACAAACAGAGCTCACTTTGGGAGACAGACAAACAGAGCTCACTTTGGGAAACAGACAAACAGAGCTCACTTTGGGAGACAGACAAACAGAGGTCACTTTGGGAGACAGACAAACAGAGCTCACTTTGGGAGACAGACAAACAGAGCTCACTTTGGGAGACAGACAAACAGAGCTCACTTTGGGAGACAGACAAACAGAGCTCACTTTGGGAGACAAACAGAGCTCACTTTGGGAGACAGACAAACAGAGCTCACTTTGGGAGACAGACAAACAGAGCTCACTTTGGGAGACAGACAAACAGAGGTCACTTTGGGAGACAGACAAACAGAGCTCACTTTGGGAGACAGACAAACAGAGCTCACTTTGGGAGACAGACAAACAGAACTCACTTTGGGAGACAAACAGAGCTCACTTTGGGAGACAGACAAACAGAGCTCACTTTGGGAGACAGACAAACAGAGCTCACTTTGGGAGACAGACAAACAGAGCTCACTTTGGGAGACAGACAAACAGAGCTCACTTTGGGAGACAGACAAACAGAGCTCACTTTGGGAGACAGACAAACAGAGCTCACTTTGGGAGACAGACAAACAGAACTCACTTTGGGAGACAAACAGAGCTCACTTTGGGAGACAGACAAACAGAGCTCACTTTGGGAGACAGACAAACAGAGCTCACTTTGGGAGACAGACAAACAGAGCTCACTTTGGGAGACAGACAAACAGAGCTCACTTTGGGAGACAGACAAACAGAACTCACTTTGGGAGACAAACAGAGCTCACTTTGGGAGACAGACAAACAGAGCTCACTTTGGGAGACAGACAAACAGAGCTCACTTTGGGAGACAGACAAACTGAGCTCACTTTGGGAGACAGACAAACAGAGCTCAGTTTGGGAGACAGACAAACATAACTCACTTTGGGAGACAGACAAACAGAGCTCACTTTGGGAGACAGACAAACAGAGCTCACTTTGGGAGACAGACAAACAGAGCTCACTTTGGGAGACAGACAAACAGAACTCACTTTGGGAGACAAACAGAGCTCACTTTGGGAGACAGACAAACAGAGCTCACTTTGGGAGACAGACAAACAGAGCTCACTTTGGGAGACAGACAAACAGAGCTCACTTTGGGAGACAGACAAACAGAGCTCACTTTGGGAGACAGACAAACAGAACTCACTTTGGGAGACAAACAGAGCTCACTTTGGGAGACAGACAAACAGAGCTCACTTTGGGAGACAGACAAACAGAGCTCACTTTGGGAGACAGACAAACTGAGCTCACTTTGGGAGACAGACAAACAGAGCTCAGTTTGGGAGACAGACAAACATAACTCACTTTGGGAGACAGACAAACAGAGCTCACTTTGGGAGACAGACAAACAGAGCTCACTTTGGGAGACAGACAAACAGAGCTCACTTTGGGAGACAGACAAACTCTCAGCCCTAAAACATCTGAGAGAAGCACCTCATTTCCTGTTCCACATTCCCTTCCAGCATCCTGGGCTGTTGAAACCCAGAGCTCACATTGGGAGACAGACAAACAGTCATCTCTGTAAATGCCAGCCAAGTTTAGATGGCGAGGCACATTTGCTTGGGAGATGTCACCGTATCCCTGAGAGACTGGAGAGTAACACCACACATGTCCTTTAGACTAGCACTCTCCCATCACCACCGCCTGGTATGACAGCTACCAGGAGGCACCGTCTGTGTGTGTGTGCGTGTGCGTGTGTGCGTGTGTGTGTGTGCGCGTGCGTGCGTGCGTATAGAACCACTCATAGCTTTCAGCAAACTGTGAATAATGGACATTTCCAAGAAACACTCTTTAAATCATTCTAAATGTGTGATGGCTACTAAGCATCCAATTCCAGGAAAGAGACATGCAACACATTGACAGTCTTTTGTGACATACAGTATGATGGCTGAGAACAGCTAATGGGGCGGCAGGGTAGCCTAGTGGTTAGAGCGTTGGACTAGTAACCGGAAGGTTGCAAGTTCAAACCCCCGAGCTGCCAAGGTTTTTCGTTCTGCCCCTGAACAGGCAGTTAACCCACTGTTCCTAGGCCGTCATTGAAAATAAGAATTTGTTCTTAACTGACTTGCCTAGTTAAATAAAGGTAAAATAAAAAATAAATTGATTTCACAAGAGAATGTAGCCTAGGTTAAGTAACAAAAGATGGTGGATAAATGAAGATAATTCATTCAGGCCGTTACCATATTTTAAAAAAATGTTATGGTCAGTTCTGTTCTGCTTAATAGACAAATCCCATAGACACCAGTGCAATAGCAGCTGGGTCTGGTCTACTTAGTTCATTTACATGTATATGAACCAGAAAACACAGAGTGGGATGTCTAGCTTCCTCTTCCGTCTCTGAAGTAACTACACAAATACAAATATAAAGTTGCATGAGTCACCACGACAACCGTGGAATGTATTATGGGATGGATCAGTCCAATCAAAGGAGAACGTCACTGCTTTACATTACTTTGAAGTTTGTGTACACTGAGTGTACCTTTGGGCCCAGAACAGCCTGACTTCATTGGGGCATGCTCTACAAGGTGTCAAAAGCGTTCCACAGGGATGTTGGGCCATTGTTACGAACCCCCTTTTCCCAGCAGTCTAGGGGGGATGGAAACGAGACCCGTAACAAATCTCATGCAAAACACAACAGTGAAAAGGAACAGTGAGAACAAAAAAAATCTTATTTTACCTTATTCATTCTCTGACACGTACACCACAGACCACCTAAACCTACCGTGAAACACGTTAGGTTTATTGTCAAACACACGGTAATGGGGTGTGGGGAAAAGGGGCTGAGCTGGACTCAAAGAAAGAAATAATAAATATCCCAAAAACCCCTAAGCCAGTCTTAAAGAACAGCTAGCTAACTAACCAATAAAATACAGTGGGTGGTCCGCCCAGTTCTAACCAGGGTATTTAGACTAAGTTTTCCTACGGGAAATGTATGCCCATGGGCGACTTGGCTGGTGATCCCCTTCTCCCACCAACCAACCAATAATACACCACAGCAGTACATACTCACATGATAACAGACAATGTGAGATGGATCCGCACAAACACACTAAACTGTGGGGTATGAAAGATGATGTGGTTTTCAGCAAATCTAAAGAAAGAAAGAAAGAAAGAAAGAAAGAAAGAAAGAAAGAAAGAAAGAAAGAAAGAAAGAAAGAAAGAAAGAAAGAGAGAGAGAGTGTCTGGGAAATCAACTGACTGGGTTCTTAAACCAAGGGAAAGGGGATGTGATTGGGTAAAGGAAACAGGAGGAGGTGTGTCTTCAGATTGATGCGACTGATGACTGCCACCTGTTACTAGGACAGAGGAGAAATACAAATACCCCCAGGATACCTGTATCCGTAACACTCCCACCCTTAAAAAAAGAGCTAACCAAGAAGGATTGCGACCAAAGTATTTACAACGAATACTAACAAGTTCAACAAGCAAAGGCAACCTAACGAGATATACAAAAATCATACATTTTTAAACACGAGACAAAGCATCTGCCAATACATTTTCAGAACCCTTTTTGTGGCACATCTCCAAATTATAATTCTGCACAATAAGCGGCCAACGCATAAGGCGCTGGTTCTGGTTGTACATTCGGTGACGAAACACTAAGGGGTTATGGTCAGTATATACGATCACTGGTAGGGCACTGGAACCAATATATACTTCAAAGTATTGCAGAGATAACAACAAAGCTAGAGCTTCTTGTTCGATGGTTGCATAGTTAGCCTGACATTTGTTAAACTTTCGAGAAAAATAACAAACAGGATGATCCACTCCACTCTTGTCCTGCTGCAGTAGAACAGCACCAGCACCTCTGGCACTAGCATCTACCTCAAGTTTAAACGCTCGTTCAAAGTCCGGAACAGCAAATACAGGGGTATTACATACGAGTGCTTTAGCAGTATCAAAAGGGACCACTCAAACGATCCAGACCGAGCAAATCGATCAATGGAGCAACTACCTCAGAGAAGTTTACAGAAGCTAGGGTAGTAGCCAACCATCCCTAAAAAGCGACGTAGCTCTCGTCTGGTGGTAGGTGCAGGGAATGCAGATATAGCCAAGACCTTGGCATCAACAGGGCGCACCTGTCCATGGCCGACCTCTTTGCTGAGATAGGAAACAGTGGCCTTCACAAACTTGCATAATGCCAAGTTCAGGGTTGACTCCAATGCTTCCCAAAGTTGTATCAAGTTGGCTGGATGTCCTTTTGGTGGTGGACCATTCTTGATACACGGGAAACTGTTGAGCGTGAAAAACCCAGAAGAGTTGCAGTTCTTGACACACTCAAACCAGTGCGCCTGGAACCTACTACCATACGCTGTTCAAAGGCACTTAAATATTTTGTCTTGCCCATCCACCCTCTGAATGGAAAACATACACATCCACGTCTCAATTGTCTCAAGGCTTAACAATCCATCTTGTTAACTGGTCTCCTCCCCTCATCTACACTGATTGAAGTGGATTTAACAAGTGACATCAATAAGGGATCCTAGCTTCCACCTGGATGTACCTGGTCAGTCTGTCATGGAAAGAGCAGGTGTTGTTAATGTGTTGTACACTCAGTGTTATCCTCTGTGCCACTATATGTGAATACAGCAGCGTGTACGTGTCAGAGAGTGAATAAGGTAAAAGAACAAACCGCCAGACTCATGAAATATACCACACAGATGATCTTCAGACACACACACACACACACACACACACACACACACACACACACACACACACACACACACACACACACACACACACACACACACACACACACACACACACGTGTAGAGGTTAATGTCCACCTGTATAGGAGTTTCAGATTGGATGGGGTTTTTGTGCCTGAAATATGATGTGTGAAGAAACCTCTCAGGCCTTCCTTCGTTAATGAATTTCCCCATATTAGAGTGCATTGCAGGGAAGTTAGTATTTCTTTCTCTCTCTCTGTTTCATCCCTTCTCCTCCGTTGTCTTCCACTGTTTTTATTTCATATCATGTGGTGTGTACTATACTGGACCAGACTATACTGGACCAGACTATACTGGGCCAGACTATACTGGACAAGACAATACTGGACCAGACAATACTGGACCAGACAATACTGGACCAGACTATACTGGACAAGACAATACTGGACCAGACTATACTGGACCAGACTATACTGGACCAGACTATACTGGACCAGACTATACTGGACCAGACAATACTGGACCAGACTATACTGGACCAGACAATACTGGACCAGACTATACTGGACCAGACAATACTGGACCAGACTATACTGGACAAGACAATACTGGACCAGACTATACTGGACAAGACAATACTGGACCAGACTATACTGGACAAGACAATACTGGACCAGACTATACTGGACCAGACTATACTGGACAAGACAATACTGGACCAGACTATACTGGACAAGACAATACTGGACCAGACTATACTGGACAAGACAATACTGGACCAGACTATACTGGACCAGACTATACTGGACAAGACAATACTGGACCAGACTATACTGGACCAGACTATACTGGACAAGACTATACTGGACCAGACTATACTGGACCAGACTATACTGGACAAGACAATACTGGACCAGACTATACTGGACAAGACTATACTGGACAAGACTATACTGGACAAGACAATACTGGACCAGACTATACTGGACCAGACTATACTGGACAAGACAATACTGGACAAGACAATACTGGACCAGACTATACTGGACAAGACAATACTGGACCAGACTATACTGGACCAGACTATACTGGACAAGACAATACTGGACCAGACTATACTGGACCAGACTATACTGGACCAGACTATACTGGACAAGACAATACTGGACAAGACAAAAGCTTTTAACATGGTCCAGGACTTCCAGCCAAAGGCATTAACTATATTCATCCCACAATGCACCTGTCTCAATCCAAATAGTTGGGAGTGGATGTAAATGTCTTTGAGGATGGTGTCCACTCTGACCCTTTCAGGTAAATTAAATCAATGGCCACCCGTTCGTGTTGTGTTAAATGTGGCAGAAGATGCTTCAAGTAAGTTAGCTTGTTGTTGATTAAAGGGAGACCTTGAGGGGAAAAGCCTGGGAGAGTCTGAGGATGGTATTTTCTATCCTCCTTGAGGTGCCCCTGTAAGCACCTTTCTAAACTCCTCTTTAACTTCACCGTCCTCTTCCATGGTCATTCAGTTGTTTGGACTCTCTGCCTTCGGAAGCAATTTTAGCTGACACCCATTTCTAATAGAGCAGCAAAGCACTTTGGCATCTACAGGAGGATAGAGCACCCTTTTTACAACAGCAGAAATGCCACCTGGGTCAGGTCCCAAGCCCAACAAGCCCCTGTATTGATTATGTCTCTCAACCCAGGCATGGGGTTGATTTTTGGCTTGTACCGTGGCTGATATCTCCTCTACCCTCCCACTCCATCCTTTCAAGTCTACCCGTTTGACAAACTGAAAACAGCAACAAAAACACAAACAAAAACCTCCCCTCCAAAAGAGCAGGCACGCACAGCCAACCAAGACATTGTAATTAATTTTTAAAGTAATTGCTTGAAATGATTAGTAGAGTTGGGCCACTCTCCCCTGTTACCTCTGAATTGGAAATATAATTGCGGCGGACAGTAATTGGCCAGGCCGAGACGGTTGGTTATTGTAGTCTGCTGAGGCCGACTGCATCATTACCCTGCCTTGGACATGGTTCAGCTTTTGAACTGCAGTGACCGAAGAGGAACACAAACACACACATGCAATGCTCTGCTTCCCTGTGCCAGCACTCCATCACCACTCAGCCCCATGCCCCGCTCTAAGGATCTAACTTGTTTTCCATCTCCTCCCTCACTCCTCCCCCCTCTCCCTGCCCTCTTCTAACCCAGGGGCAAATACAAGGCCCGTTGTGGGCCACAGCAGAGCACCTTTCTCTAATAGACGGAGGCACAACTCAAAGATTACGGAGGACAAATTAGAGAGAGAGCGAAGGAGAGAGCGATAGAAAGAGGAGGAAAGAGAGAAGGATAGAAAGAGAATGAAGGGGAGAGAGAGAGAGGGTGAGAAGGAGAAAGAGATAGAGAGTGAGAGAGAGAAAAGAGAGAGAGAAAGAGAGAGGGTGAGAAGGTGAGAGAGAGAGAGAGAGAGAGAGAGAGAGAGAGAGAGAGATGAGACAGTCCTCCTCGGGCCATTCCAGTATTGTCAATCAAACACTATCCATCCCCTCTTCTACACTGTTAACATCCTTACCAGTGTCATGACGTTGGCCTGGGGGAAGGTTTATGACAGTCATAAATACCTCTTCCCCCCTTTTTCCTCTCTCTACCCTACTGAGGTTACATTTGCAAAACCTTTGGTTAACATATTTTTTTATTTTACCTTTATTTAGCCAGGCAAGTCAGTTAAGAACAAATTCTTATTTTCAATGACGGCCTGGGAACAGTGGGTTAACTGCCTGTTCAGGGGCAGAACGACAGATTTGTACCTTGTCAGCTCGGGGGTTTGAACTCGCAACCTTCCGGTTACTAGTCCAACGCTCTAACCACTAGGCTACCCTGCCGCCCCAACATAGAGATTCTGGGAACATCAGAAGGTAGGGGGAAATGAACTATATTCTGGTAATGCGACCAATTGAACATATGCTGTGGTACTTAATGAATATAATGTCAGTTCGGTTGTCATCTGAGACATTCTCATCAATGATAAGATGACATAAACTCTACAGTGGAAAGTCTACACATCAGTTATCGGATTCACATGGAATTGTTGTTAAATTTAAATGTTTGAATATGAAATTATTCGTGATGGGATGAAATGTGATTTTAGCTTCTAAAATGTGGGATTTGGGTTTTTATAATATAGGGGCTCTGCTCAATTAGTGGCCCGCCCCTGTGAAGAGACATGGGCTATAAAACTTTTCAAACACACCCTCCTCTCCCTTCCAAAACAGAGCAGAGAATACATGGCCAATCCTCCAAAACAGAGCAGAGAAAGAGAGAGAGAGATATAAAAGGTCCAGTCGCCAGGACCACAAATACAAATTCCATCTAGACACCGTTGCCCTAGAGCACACAAAAAACAATACATACCTTGGCCTAAACATCAGCGCCACAGGTAACTTCCACAAAGCTGTGAACGATCTGAGAGCCAAGGCAAGAAGGGCATTCTATGCCATCAAAAGGAACATAAATTTCAACATACCAATTAGGATCTGGCTAAAAATACTTGAATCAGTCATAGAGCCCATTGCCCTTTACGGTTGTGAGGTCTGGGGTCCGCTCACCAAACAAGACTTGGGACAAACACCAAATTGAGACTCTGCATACAGAATTCTGCAAAAATATCCTCCGTGTACAACGTAAAACACCAAATAATGCATGCAGAGCAGAATTAGGCCGATACCCACTAATTATCAAAATCCAGAAAAGAGCTGTTAAATTCTACAACCACCTAAAAGGAAGCGATTCCCAAACCTTCCATAACAAAGCCATCACCTACAGCGAGATGAACCTGGAGAAGAGTCCCCTAAGCAAGCTGGTCCTGGGGCTCTGTTCACAAACACAAACACACCCCACAGAGCCCCAGGACAGCAGCACAATTAGACCCAACCAAATCTTGAGAAAACAAAAAGATAATTACTTGACACATTGGAAAGAATTAACAAGAAACAGAGCAAACTAGAATGATATTTGGCCCTGAACAGAGAGTACACAGTGGCAGTATACCTGTCCACTGTGACTGACCAAACTCAAGGAAAGCTTTGACTATGTACAGACTTAGTGAGCATAGCCTTGCTATTGAGAAAGGCCGCCGTAGACAGACCTGGCTCTCCAGAGAAGACAGGCTATGTGCACACTGCCCACAAAATGAGGTGGAAACTGAGCTGCACTTCCTAACCTCCTGTCCAACGTATGACCATATTAGAGATACATATTTCCCTCAGATTACACAGATCCACAAAGAATTCTAAAACAAATCCAATGTTGATAAACTCCCATATCTACTGGGTGAAATTCCACAGTGTGCCATCACAGCAGCAAGATTTGTGACCTGTTGCCACAAGAAAAGGGCAACCAGTGAAGAACAAACACCATTGTAAATACAACCCATATTTATGCTTTTTTTTTTTCCCCTTGTGTTCTTTAACCATTTGTACATTGTTGCAACACTGTATATATATATATATATATGTATAATATGACATTTGTAATGTCTTTATTGTTTTGACATTTCTGAATGTGTAATTTTTATTGTTTATTTCACGTTTGTATATTATCTACCTCACTTGCTTTGGCAATGTTAACACATGTTTCCCATGCCAATAAAGCCCCTTGAATTGAATTGATATATACATGGCCAATCCTCCAAAACAGAGCAGAGAGAGAGAGAGTTATATACAAGGCCAATCCTCCAAAACAGAGCAGAGAAAGAGAGAGAGAGATATATATACAAGGCCAATCCTCCAAAACAGAGCAGAGAAAGAGAGAGAGAGTTATATACAAGGCCAATCCTCCGAAACAGAGCAGAGAAAGAGAGAGAGAGATATATATACAAGGCCAATCCTCCGAAACAGAGCAGAGAAAGAGAGAGAGAGATATACATGGCCAATCCTCCGAAACAGAGCAGAGAAAGAGAGAGAGAGAGAGGTATACAAGGCCAATCTTCCAAAACAGAGCAGAGAAAGAGAGAGAGAGATATATATACAAGGCCAATCCTCCAAAACAGAGCAGAGATAGAGAGAGAGATATATATACAAGGCCAATCCTCTGAAACAGAGCAGAGAGAGAGAGTTATATACAAGGCCAATCCTCCGAAACAGAGCAGAGAGAAGAAGAAACCCTTAAAACAGGAGTGGTGTCCCAGATGAGAGGGTTGTATTCTTTCCCTCTACTACAGAAAACACTTTCTTAGCAAAGTGTGTGTGTATGTATGCACATGAGATAGTGCATGTGTGTGTTCTAGTCAGTGTATGTGTGTGTGTGTGTGTGTGTGTGTTTTGTGTGAGTGGGGGTATATAGGTCAGGCATGTCAGACCATGGCTGCCATCGCCCACCCCCCTTCACCCCCCCTCCCCCCTTTGCCCCTCCCCCCCATGCCCTGCAGATACAGGTCCCATAGCTTTCCATTAGGACTCTCTGTGAGAGTACAAGCCCCCCCCCTCACACACACACAGTGCGTCCCAACATTAGGAGAAGTACAAATAGTGTTGACTGCCTTTAGGGGGGAAACACCAGCTGTGACAGGAACATGTACCATGCTGGATGGAAGAATACTACAGAGGAAAAGCTTCTGCATTAGATATTGCGTTAGGGAAATGATTAGCACCTATTGTCTCTCCATGTTATATGTCCAACTACTATAGACCAGGGATGGGCAACTCCAGTCCTCGAGTGCCGGAGTGATGTCACACAGCTGATTAAACTACTTACATTCTAAACTGAAGATCTTGATTAGTTGATTATTGGAGTCAGGTGCGTTAGAAGGGGCTGGGGCAAAAGTGTGACACCAGTCAGGCCCCTGAGGACCAGAGTTTCCCATAGCTGCTGTATAGACGCTCTCATCAGGCTCACTTTGTGGCTCACTTTGCCGACGTCCTATTGAAACAACAACAGACAGAAGAAGTTTGCATCATGTAGTTATTAAAATGCATATAAATAGAATGAATCTATTCTATGTTAAAACTATACTACATGACCCAACAGTAAGAGGACACCTGCTCCTCGAACATCTCATTCCAAAATCATGGACATTAATATTGGAGTTGGTTCCCCCCCTTTGCTGCTATAACAGCCTCCACTCTTCTGGGAAGGCTTTCCACTAGATGTTGGAACATTGCTGCTATAACAGCCTCCACTCTTCTGGGAAGGCTTTCCACTAGATGTTGGAACATTGCTGCGGGGACTTGCTTCCATTCAGCCACAAGAGCATTAGTGAGGTCTGGCACTGATGTTGGGTGGTTAGGCCTGGCTCGCAGTCGCCGTTCCAATTCATCACAAAAGTGTTCGATGGGGTTGAGGGGATCTGTGCAGGCCAGTCAATTTCTTCCACACCTATATCTCGCTTTGTGCACAAGGGCATTGTCATGCTGAAACAGGAAAGGGCCTTCCCCAAGCTGTTGCCACAAAGTTGGAAGCACAGAATTGTCTAGAATGTCACTGTATACTGAAGTGTTAAGATTTCCCTTCACTGTAACTAAGGGGCCTAGCCCAAACCATAAAAACAGCCCCAGACCACTATTCCTCCTCCACCAAACTTTACAGTTGGCACTATGCATTCGGACAGATAGCGTTCTCTTGGCATCCACCAAACCTAGATTAGTCCGTCGGACTGCCAGAGGGCGAAGCGTGATTCATCACTCCAGAGAACACGTTTCCACTGCTCCAGAGTCCAATGCCGGCGAGCTTTACACGCCTCCAGCCGATGCTTGGTATTGCACATGGTGATCTTAGGCTTGTGTGCCGCTGCTCAGCCATGGAAACCCATTTCATGAAGATTCCGACGAACAGTTATTGTGCTGATATTGCTTCCAGAGGCAGTTTGGAACTCGGTAGTCAGTGTTGCAACTGAGGACAGGCGGTTTTTGCGCGCTATGCTGTTAAGCACTCAGCGGTTCTGTGAGCTTATGTGGCCTACCACTTCACGGCTGAGCCGTTGTTGCTTCTAGATGTTTCCACTTCACAATAACAGCACTTACAGTTGACCAGGGCAGCTCTAGCAGGGCAGACATTTTACAAACTGACTTGTTGGAAAGGTGGTATCCTGTGACGGTGCCACAATGAAAGTCACTGAGCTCTTCGTACACCTGTCAGCGACATGAAATAGCCGAATCCACTAATTTGAAGCGGTGTCCACATACTTGTAAATATGGTGTATTTGGAATGCTTTTCCTTGTGTTTCAGCATTTCAGGTTTTCATTACATTTCCCAACTTTAGCTGTGCTTGATTAAGATAGTGTTTCTGTTGTGCTGCTGCTTTGATCAGTGGGCTGTGAGAAGACAACCTTGTGTGTGTCTGATCACAACAAACAGACATCCCACCCATCCCTGAGCACACCAATACCATCTGTCTGGTATGGATCTCTGGGGCTGCCTGAGTGTGTGTGTGTTTGGGAAGTCTGTGTATGTGTGTGTGTGTGTGTGTGTGTGTGAGCAACTTCAAACTGACAACAGAAGTGTAACTCCTCTGTTCTGATGTTCGCCCCTCGACACAGGCGGGAACACACACGCACACACACAGGCATGCGCACGCACACACAGAGCTGGAATCTGCTGTGTTCAAACAGGACTGTGAAGTCTTAATTAAGAAGCTCTAACAGAAGAGTGATTAAAAGAAGAACCTGAAAGGATTCGTTAATGAAAGGAGTGATTCCCTCATCAGCTAAAGGAGAGGAGGGGAAGGAGAAGATGAGAAAGACGAGGGGTAACAGAGATGAGGGGTGGGATAGAGAGAAGGAACGAGATAAAGAGGGAGAAAGGATACGTAGACTGACTGGAGCAGTTGTGTTGCTATAGGATCTGGTATGGCCACAGGGTAAATTAGACTATTTACACAAAGAGCAATGTCTGATAACTATTTTAAACAGATTGTACTATTGACCTCCCTCCTGGTTCTATTTGTTTGAGAGAGCGATATATTATGTCTCAGGGCTCTCCAACCCTGTTCCTGGATAGATTTCTCTTGATCTCTCTCTGGACCTCTCTCTCTCTCTGGACCTCTCTCACTGGATATCTCTCTCTGGACCTCTCTCTCTCTGGACCTTTCTCTCTCTGGACCTCTCTTTCACTCTGGACCTCTCTTTCACTCTGGACCTCTCTCTCTCTGGACCTCTCTCTCTCTGGACCTCTCTCTCTGGACCTCTCTCTCTCTGGACCTCTCTCTCTCTGGACCTCTCTCTCTCTGGACCTCTCTCTCTGTACCTCTCTCTCTGGACCTCTCTCTCTCTGGACCTCTCTCTCTGGATCTCTCTCTCGACCTCTCTCTCTCTGGACCTCGCTCTCTCTGGACCTCTCTCCGGACTTCTCTCTCTGGACCTCTCTCTGGACCTCTCTCTCTCTGGACCTCCCTCTCTGGACCTCTCTCTCTCTGGACCTCTCTCTCTGGACCTCTCTCTCTCTCTGGACTTCTCTCTCAACCACTCTCTCTCTGGACCTCTCTCTCTCTGGACCTCTCTCTCTCTGGACCTCTCTCTCTCTGGACCTCTCTCTCTCTGGACCTCTCTCTCTCTGGACCTCTCTCTCTGGACCTCTCTCTCTCTGGACCTCTCTCTCTGGACCTCTCTCTCTCTGGACCTCTCTCTCTGGACCTCTCTCTCTCTGGACCTCTCTCTCTCTGGACCTCTCTCTCTGGATCTCTCTCTCTCTGGACCTCTCTCTCTGGATCTCTCTCTCTGGATCTCTCTCTCAACCTCTCTCTCTCTGGACCCCTCTCCGGACCTCTCTCTCTGGACCTCTCTCTGGACCTCTCTCTCTGGACCTCTCTCCTCTGGACCTCTCTCTCTTGACCTCTCTCTCTTTGGACCTCTCTCCGGATCTCTCTCTCTCTGGACCTCTCTCCCTCTGGACCTCTCTCTCTCTGGACCTCTCTCTCTCTCTCTCTGGACCTCTCTCTCTCTCTGGACCTCTCTCTCTGGATCTCTCTATCTGGACCTCTCTCTCTCTGGACCTCTCTCTCTCTGGACCTCTCTCTCTCCGGACCTCTCTCTCTCCGGACCTCTCTCTCTGGACCTCTCTCTCTGGACCTCTCTCTGGACCTCTCTCTCTCTGGACCTCTCTCTCTGGACCTCTCTCTCTCTGGACCCCTCTCTCTGGATCTCTCTCTTGACCTCTCTCTCTCTGGACCTCTCTCTCTCTGGACCTCTCTCTCTCTGGACCTCTCTCTCTGGACCTCTCTCTCTCTGGACCTCTCTCTCTGGATCTCTCTCTCTCTGGACCTCTCTCTCTCTGGACCCCTCTCTCTGGATCTCTCTCTCGATCTCTCTCTCTCTGGACCTCTCTCTCTGGATCTCTCTCTCTCCGGACCTCTCTCTCTGGACCTCTCTCTCTCTGGACCTCTCTCTTTCATCTCTTCAATGATTATGTGAGGTACATCTCTACCCCGTCATCTCTTCAGTGATTATGTGAGGTTGTACAGCTGTGTGGGTGGGTGTCATTGCTGGAATTCAACTTCATTAAATAAAGTGTGCATCTCCAAGGGTGACTTTGGGGTCAGTAGACCTGCCATTAAATATAGATCAATTGTGGTTATCATTTTACAGTTCATATGGAATTACATGTCTGTATTTCACGTGGTGGAATTCAATTTAAACTATTGAAGGTAGACAGGAATGATCTCCTAGTAGTAAATGAAGTGTTATATGCCTAGTTATATGCTCATCATGTATCTGTGGGAGCTAATCCCCAAGTTAACAGTTTCCACCATCTGTGGGAGCTAATCCCCAAATTCACAGTATCCACCATCTGTGGGAGCTAATCCCCAAATTCACAGTATCCACCATCTGTGGGAGCTAATCCCCAAATTAACAGTATCCACCATCTGTGGGAGCTAATCCCCAAATTCACAGTATCCACCATCTGTGGGAGCTAATCCCCAAATTAACAGTATCCACCATCTGTGGGAGCTAATCCCCAAGTTAACAGTATCCACCATCTGTGAGAGCTAATCCCCAAGTTCACAGTATCCACCATCTGTGGGAGCTAATCCCCAAATTAACAGTTTCCAACATCTGTGGGAGCTAATCCCCAAGTTAACAGTTTCCACCATCTGTGGGAGCCAAGGTTACAGTATCCACCATCTGTGGGAGCTAATCCCCAAGGTTACAGTATCCACCATCTGTGGGAGCTAATCCCCAAGGTTACAGTATCCACCATCTGTGGGAGCTAATCCCCAAGGTTACAGTATCCACCATCTGTGGGAGCTAATCCCCAAGGTTACAGTATCCACCATCTGTGGGAGCTAATCCCCAAGTTAACAGTATCCACCATCTGTGGGAGCTAATCCCCAAGGTTACAGTATCCACCATCTGTGGGAGCTAATCCCCAAGTTAACAGTATCCACCATCTGTGGGAGCTAATCCCCAAGGTTACAGTATCCACCATCTGTGGGAGCTAATCCCCAAGGTTACAGTATCCACCATCTGTGGGAGCTAATCCCCAAGTTAACAGTATCCACCATCTGTGGGAGCTAATCCCCAAGTTAACAGTATCCACCATCTGTGGGAGCTAATCCCCAAGTTAACAGTTTCCACCATCTGTGGGAGCTAATCCCCAAGGTTACAGTTTCCACCATCTGTGGGAGCTAATCCCCAAGGTTACAGTATCCACCATCTGTGGGAGCTAATCCCCAAGGTTACAGTATCCACCATCTGTGGGAGCTAATCCCCAAGGTTACAGTATCCACCATTGCTTGTGCAGCAGAACACAGTGCTATTCTCCCTCTAGTCCTCAAGCAGCAGAAGGACAGTGAGCTCCCTCTATGGGGCACTAGGTTATAAAAATATAAACAGACTCCCTGTGTCAGCATTTCACTTGGACACTGGCACTGTGTTGACACACAGCAGATGAAGTTAAAATAGGAAAAATAGATGTGCTTCAAGCCAAACCCTCTCCGCTACTGTAAATAAAACATGTATACACACACATATGCAAATGATGTCACGCACACAAACACACGAGCGGCCCTCCCAGGAGGCACGATCACACTCAAGCAGAGAATTCAGTGTCACAGAAAGCCAGTTTCTGACCCTACATCCCCGCCAGACAGATGAGGCAGCTGGACAGGGACGGGCAGCCGTCTGGCCCTCACAGCCCCTGGGGAACTGTGAGGAGGAGAGGCCCTCTCTCTTCTGGAGAGTGACCAGCTGAGCTGCTTTACTAGGTGTATGAGAACGCCGTCATGTCCTTAGGTCAGGGCTGTCTAAGCAGGATACACAGTGGGCTCTGAACTACTGCTGAAGAAGGCCTTGTGGAGGAGCCAGCCCAGTAAGACAGTCTTTACACTGGTGTCATAAAGATCCTGCTTGACTGACAGTTGAGTTACATACAGTCCTAGTTCACCTCTTGACAAACCAAATCATTGTTGAGGAAAATGTGTTTAATAATACATTTGGCTGCAGTATGTTAAATAGGTGCATTTGTACTGCAGAACGTACAGTGCATTCGGAAAGTATTCAGACCCCTTGACGTTTTCAACATTTTGTTACGTTTACAGCCTTATTCTTAAACGGATAAAAAAATAAAAACATAACTCATCAATCTACACACAATACCCCATTATGACAAAGCAAACACAGGTTTAAAACATAATTTTTACTAAATAATTTCAAGTAAAAAAACTAATATCTCCATATACCTTATTTACATATTAATTACATATTATTTTTAATAGGTATTCAGACCTTTTGCTATGGGACTCAAAACTGAGCTCAGGTGCATCCTGTTTCCATTGATCATCCTTGAGATGTTTCTACAACTTGATTGGAGTCCACCTGTGGTAAATTCAACTGATTAAATGGGATTTGGAAAGGCACACATCTGTCTATATAAGGTCCCACACTTGACAGTGCTGTAGCATCATGCTGTGGGGATGTTTTTCAGTGGCAGGGACTGGGAGACCAGGCAGGATCGAGGGAAAGATGAACGGAGCTAAGTACAGAGAGATCCTTGATGAAAACCTGCTCCAGAGCGCTCAGGACTTCAGACTGGGGTGAAGGTTCACCTTCCAACAGGACAACAACCCCAAATATACAGCAGGAGTGGCTTTGGGACAAATCTCTGAATGTCCTTGAGTGGCCCAGCCAGAGCCCGGACTTGAACCTGATCGGACATCTCTGGAGAGACCTGAAAATAGCTGTGCAGCGACGCTTCCCATCCAACCTGACAGAGCTTGAGAGGATCTACAGAGAAGAATGGGAGAAACTCCTCAAATACAGGTGTGCCAAGCTTGTAGCGTCATAGCCAAGAATACCTGAGTCTGTAATCGCTGCCAAAAAGGTACTTCAACAAAGTACTGAGTAAATGGTCTGAAAACATACGTAAATGTGATGTTTAACATTTTTAATACATTTGCAAACATTTCTAAAAACCTGTTTTTGAGGAGGAAATACAACAATTTAATCAATTTTTTTGAATTAGGCTGTAATGTAACAAAATGTGGTAAAAGTGAAGGGGTCTGAATACTTTCCGACTCCACTGTATGCAGTCCTATTTTCAGCGGCTGATGGAGCGCACGTTGTGGACTGCACATGTTACAGGTTTGATATTGAAAGATATTTTGTGAATTTGCAGTTGACCCTGAAAACTTGTCACACAGATTGCAAAGCATTCCCAAAAAATGCCAAACATCTCTCTTCCTCCCCACATCAATAGAATAGTAGTGTAGAGTGTATACACTAACTATTCAGTTGTGAGCTTTGCCTTACTAAGTGCTTATAAATATTGAATGGCTAAATGGGAAATGTTAACATTTGTCCAATTGCCTTGTTGGCCAAATGAAATATTAATCACCAAGAACAGCTTTTGTTTTACCACAACAGTGAGAAAAGGTAAACCTGAAACGAATAACACTTTTTTGTATTCCTTTGTAGATGTTGAGCTTCTTTGATCCTTCTTGACCCCCATTTTCCATGTCTGTCAGGGATGATACATACAGCACGCCCTGCATTGTGGGCCAGGCAATTATACACGTAGAGATTCTAAAAGTAGGCATCTCAGATCTACAGTGGCAGAAGACGTCAATTCCAGGACAATACAACTGATTTAAAATGAATGGCCTCTACCTCTTGGATGCTGGATTTCAGCTATTCACTGTAATCTGTTGAGTTAGCTGGGTCAGAGATGAGTTCTTCTGTTAGTCCAAAATCACACCTCCCCTCCTCTACCACTAGCAGCTCCAGAGAGGCACAGTTTAACTCCCTCCTCACGTGACGCTGTTCCTACAGAGCAGGGTGCTGCTCCTGCCAACACACTGGAAGCCCCAGATTACTATGCCTGGCACGTTATCAACCTGCAGATCCAACTATCCATGGATTTTCACATTTAACTCAAACACACCCTACAATTCAACCCAAATGAACTCAAATTGTCAGTCAAATTGAGAGAGACAAAATTCTTCAAGATAAATATGCCTTTAATTAGAAAATATAACAAAATGATGCATGTACACAGATCAGTAGACTCAGTCACTCCTTCTTACGACTCGTCCTGTGGGACTTTGGTTGAGGGCACCAACATGATGTAGAGGCCAGAGCTGGAAAGAGAGAAAAACACCAAAACAAACAAAGGAGAAGGAGAAGACAGAAGACGTTGGGTTAAAAGGGTACTAGGGCTCTCATAAAAGAAGAACAAACAACATTTATCCATTACATAATGTGTTTATCATGACTATTCCAACATCCTCACTTCCTGGATACGCTTGGTAACGTGGATATAAATGATGTATGCGACTTCATAAAACTGTCGTCAGGTCTCGTCATTGGGCCCCCAGTGGACGGCTGCTGTCCAGTCAAACGGACAGAAGGTTGTCTGACCTGTTTCCAGGGTCATGGTTGCTATGACATCCAGTGACATGATAACACAGCAGAATGGACAGCTAGACAATAGGTTGCCCAGGCCTTGGTCTACGAGACAGATCTGTCTTGAACTTCCAACTTGTTTGAGTGTTTGCATTTACTCAACTTGCCACAGAATGGGGAATAAGGAATATTTTGAATACAGGCAAAGCAACAGTAAACCTACAATCAATTTCAGTGCAAGGCATTTCATATTTAACCATGGCCATGGGCAAAGTCAAAAGGAGGCTGTGATATCGGAAACGTGGCACAGATCTCTCTATACAGACCAGAGCATTCTACTAACTATTTACACAGACCAGAGCATTCTACTAACTATTTACACAGACCAGAGCATTCTACTAACTATTTACACAGACCAGAGCATTCTACTAACTCTTTACACAGACCAGAGCATTCTACTAACTCTTTATACAGACGAGAACATTATACAAACTCTTTATACAGACCAGAGCATTCTACTAACTCTTTACAGAGACCAGACCATTAAACTAACTCTTTATACAGACCATTAAACTAACTCTTTATACAGACCATTAAACTAACTCTTTATACAGACCATTAAACTAACTCTTTATACAGACCAGAGCATTCTACTAACTCTTTACACAGACCAGAGCATTCTACTAACTCTTTACACAGACCAGAGCATTCTACTAACTCTTTACACAGACCAGAGCATTCTACTAACTCTTTACAGAGACCAGAGCATTCTACTAACTCTTTATACAGACCAGAGTATTCTAATAACTCTTTATACAGACCAGAGCATTCTACTAACTCTTTATACAGACCATTATACTAACTCTAAAGGTTCAAATGAATGTGAGATGGGTCCGGCGATGTTCCCCTCCTTACTTTTAAGCAGACACGGCCTCGAATCAGGGCATAGGGAACTGGGCCGTAGCTCCTGGAGTCTGTGGAATTCCTAAGATTATCCCCTTCCAGCCACACGTGCCCTTTTGGAACCTAGACACACCCCCACGGCAGGACACACACCCACAGCAAGACACACACCCACAGCAAGACACACACCCACAGCAAGACACACACCCACAGCAAGACACACACCCACAGCAAGACACAGGAAAAAACACAACGATAGAAAATATTGAATTTGTTCCACGACGACTGCAACAGCCAGTTATACTGTAAACAACACCATTCCCTGACCTGGCTTTTAAACTTTGTTTACATGAAGGAGTGAGACAATACAGCGCCAGCACCCTCCACCCACCATTATGTAAAGAGAGCCCACCTCAGCCGCCTCGCCCAACTGAACATCCCCCCCTACCTTCCCTCACCCCAACTTAACGTCAACCCCTGGTCTGTCCTCCTTTAGCCCCGGACGGTCATAGGAGCAAGGGGTCATGTGTAACGGGGGCAGGGTCAGGGGGATTTATTGGGACTTCAAAAGGGGCCATTAGGCTGTTGGCTGAGATCTAACCCCCTCTTACCAAGGGAGATCTAGAGGGGGAGAGAGAGAGAGGGGCCAGGGCTGAAGATTTTCAGTCAGATTCGTCCACTGGTCTCCACTAGTGAGGCCCGAGCTGCCAGTGGGGTGGCCAATCGGAGCGAGCGCTAATCCACAGTGACACCAATTATGATTCATTTCATCACTTTACTAGAGTAATCTTGTCAAGGCCCTAATTAAGTTCCTCGTCCCTCCTATATGTGAAGACAGGATGAACAACACATTATATTGTCATAATGGGCATCACAATCTGCAACTGTGTTTGTGTTGCCTAACTTTTTAATGAACAAAGTCTTGGGGAGAAAAGGAGAGGGAGATGAAATCAGATGAGAACATTATCAGAGGGTGGGAGGGGGGAGACGCAACCACTGATGTCTTGATTCCAATTGTGCGCGTCCATCGTATCGCAATCGTCCCAACATCCAGAATCATTATGCAGTATTAACCTATGCATTGTGTTGCGTTTCATATTCCATAGATGAGCCAGATGAGCTGACACTAATCGTGATGCAGTGACATATTGACCTAACACGAGGTAAACAACTCGGCCCCCGAGAACAACGACGACACAAACCAATGTCATTAAAGGAGTCATCTGAGAAGCATATGTCAGCCTGCTGCATTCCCACCATTACCCCTCAGTAGCATGGCAACATATGGCCGCTCCCAAGCACACGGGGACCAGAGAGGAACGCCGTCGCCATTTGTCATCTGCTGGACCATAAGCCCTTGCTATGCTCCAGCCTCAGCCTCCATCTTATACTGACTCACTGCCTTTGTCCTGCTCAGAAAGGTCAGGCGTGTGATATCATCAACACGACCCTGTCGGTAGGCACGCTCATCTATGTTTTAGGAGACACAAAAGGGGCGGCTGCTTGAACACAGGTTCAGACTACTTCTGGATTCAAAGCGGGTTCAAGTCTCCATAGAAACACATGACAATGTCGTTATTGAAAGTGCTTTTTAGGCTAGCAGAAGGTCTAATCAGAGTCCATTACACTGCCTCAGAGTTTAGCAAACACTAGGTAGGATACATTAGTGGTGGTTAAAGCTTAGGGCCCACGGAGTGAAGGTTTGGAGGAACTACCTAACTAATCCAGCATCAAGGTATAGGTCAACTCTATTCAGGATCTAGACTCCATTCTGTCCACTACTAACAAGGTCAATCAATTTAGATCGATCTGCTGCGGGTCAATCAAGAGTGATCAACAAATACACAGACACACAAACACCAAAGCTCTGATTGATTCGGAGCATCACACTAATGACCCTGTAGAGAACATTCCACACGGAGTCTCTAGCCACAGACAGGGCATCGCAAAGTTACTCCTCTGAAATCTATAGTCAGATTTATAATTCATTGGTTATTGTTAAAAGGCCTGTTAAAAGTTGATCTGCCATGTATGGCTCAGTTGGTAGAGCATGGTGCTGGCACAGCCAGGGTTGTGGGTTCAATTCCCTGGGACACCCATACGTTAAAATGTATGAATGCATGACTGTAAGCCGCTTTGGATAAAAGCGTCTGCTAAATGACATATATTATTATTGCAGTATGTTATGATGTGGTGAAAGACCGAGGGTTCACACATCACCTTGCAGGTTAACACATGTCAGGAACGTACACTTTATTATGACTGGGATGGTGTAAAGAGAGGCCAGACTCTATCATTTGTAGAAACGGATGTCCCTGACGTTCTCCTCTTTGAACCCTAACTTAACCAGAGGGTAGAACTAACCTCTCCTTTAATTTTACCTGCACCGGATGTTCAACTGGATCTGGTTATTACCTAGGGGTATGATACTGGAGGTATCGGAACGAGGTAGACATGTTCAAATGGATCTGGTTATTACCTCAGGGTATGATACTGGAGGTATTGGAACGAGGTAGAAATGTTCAAATGGATCTGGTTATTACCTCGGGGTATGATACTGGAGGTATTGGAACGAGGTAGAAATGTTCAAATGGATCTGGTTATTACCTCGGGGTATGATACTGGAGGTATTGGAACGAGGTAGACATGTTCAAATGGATCTGGTTATTACCTCGGGGTATGATACTGGAGGTATTGGAACGAGGTAGACATGTTCAAATGGATCTGGTTATTACCTAGGGGTATGATACTGGAGGTATTGGAACGAGGTAGACATGTTCAAATGGATCTGGTTATTACCTAGGGGTATGATACCGGAGGTATTGGAACGAGGTAGACATGTTCAAATGGATCTGGTTACTACCTAGGGGTATGATACTGGAGGTATTGGAACGAGGTAGACATGTTCAAATGGATCTGGTTATTACCTCGGGGTATGATACTGGAGGTATCGGAACAAGGTAGACATGTTCAAATGGATCTGGTTATTACCTCGGGGTATGATACTGGAGGTATTGGAACGACATGTTCAAATTCTGTCCCCCGTCATAGTTGGTGGAACTCTTCTTCTCTGATTAAACACCTGCAAGCTCACCGCAGGCCATCATAACTACAGCAGTCTCTGAAAACTAATTTATGGATCACACACCAGTGTTGAGTGAAGGTAGAGAGGATGTCAAGGATAAGCACCTGCATGATTGACAGGCAGAGAAGCAAACACTCCTCCTGAACTGTTTACCTACTTCTCCATGACACTAAGCCCCGAGTCTGACATGCCCTCTCCCAACTCCCTACACTGAGTCACCAGAACAGAATGAGAGCGTTCAGCCAAACCATAATCAACAGACATTGTTACTTTCCACAACACACTTCCAGCCAGCCCAGTCATCCAGTCAGACTTTGTGCCCAGCTAGGGTTTAGGGTTGAGTGGCATATCTCAGCTCAACCTGGCGGCTGTGTTGTGATGGGACTCAGAGGGAGTGATGGGAACCTGTTCTGTGGTTGGGTGGTTGAAGGGGTGGGGGCGAGGCTATGCGTACCTGTCAGAGACGTGTCAAGGTGGGAAAGCTGAGCTCACCTGGATAGTGAAGTCTGCCGTTCAACAGCCTGGTCTGGCCTCACCCTGAGTCACTCATTAAGATAACATGATTGAGGTAGTGCTGTTTAAGGCCTCACCCTGCTTCACTCATTAAGATAACATGATTGAGGTAGTGCTGTTTAAGGCCTCACCCTGCTTCACTCATTAAGATAACATGATTGAGGTAGAGTGTTGTTTAAGGCCTCACCCTGCCTCATTAAGATAACATGATTGAGGTAGCGTGCTGTTTAAGGCCTCACCCTGCTCTAATCATTAGACTAATATCATTGAGGTACAGTGTTTTGTCTAACATGGAGGGAATAGCTTTAGACTCTGAAGGCTCTCTCTCCCCCTCCGTCTCTCTCAAAGACACCCACCATCACATCATGGATCAAATGTCTTTGTTGTGACAATGCAGCAGACATACTGTAGGAAAGACTCCTAAGAGGTGACAAGCCAATTTGTCCATCTCCTCATCATCAATGTGGGAGGAAAGAACCTGCCAGCCCGTCAGAAGAAAGAGGAGGTGAGGACAGGCTCTCGTATAGCACACAAACAAAAACATGCATGGTGGGATGCTTTATGTCACACAAGGCTTCTATTTCATTAACACCACAACCAACTGTGTTGACAGACATTTTGGTGTGTGTTTTGACGGGGGAAACCCTACAGAGATTGGTCTGGTCTTATTCATTGTTGACCTATGTCTTGCACTGAGACACATTTCAGAGGTACCGATCTGCCACCTTAATTTGACCAGTTTCTCACGGCAGGGAAATAATCCTGCAGTAACAGGAAATGTGGATATTATGTGGATTAAAATGCATGGACATTTTTGTAGGGGTTGATACATTTTACATAAGGGTAAATCAAGTCTGACATTTTAAAGTGTGAATAACAAACATTAGAATACGTTTTAAAACTTGAATACACAACATGTCTGCATTTTCTGCGCCAATAGAGTGATCCAATTAAGAGAGTACTGGCTGAGACCTTTGACCAAGACATGTGTAGAGATTAAACCTGTTCTGCAGTAACCTGTTCAATATAGCTTTACTGCCTGTGTGTAGAGATGAAACCTGTTCCCAGAGGAAAATTAGTTTCTTTCATTTCCTGGATGACACCAGCACATCCTGTGTGTGGTTACATTCACCTATACGTCCACTGTTCATGTGAGAGTGTGTGTACACACACAACACAAACACCTCAGCCCACCCATCAACCTGTCCACTCGGTTGGCACTAACTCTAACAGGCTTCAGAGAGATTGGCAGGCTGAGCGGTGGCTGAGGGCGGCGTGGCCGGGGAGAGCAGTAATAAGAATGCAATGACAGTGGTTCCACCACAACCACGGCTCTGAGGAAATGCAGTCGCTGTCAAAAGATGATATTTGGACTGACGACACAAGATGGATGTCCCTGGTCTGGAATCTAAACACCCAGAACACACTGGGTTGAGTTGAAGACACAGGGGTTTGGCTACTTATGAAGATGATTGACTGAAATGAGAGACTATCTGAAACACAACATGAAGTGTCTTGACAAGGCTTAATCGTTCATCCAGAATGTATTGCTTTACTGGCTCATTTCAAGCCCTCGTCAAAGTCTTCTCCAGGTTGTTGTTGTAAATGTGCTCTCAATACTCTTACCTGGTAAACTAAAGGTAGAATACTTTACATGTGGCTGAGAGTCCTGGAGCATGACTGTTGATGAATACTTTACATGTGGCTGAGAGTCCTGGGGCATGACTGTTGATGAATACTTTACGTGTGGCTGAGAGTCCTGGGGCATGACTGTTGATGAATACTTTACATGTGGCTGAGAGTTCTGGGGCATGACTGTTGATGAATACTTTGTGGCTGAGAGTCGTGTGGAATACTTTACGTGTGGCTGAGAGTCCTGGGACATGACTGTTGATGAATACTTTACATGTGGCTGAGAGTCCTGGGACATGACTGTTGATGAATACTTTACATGTGGCTGAGAGTCCTGGGGCATGACTGTTGATGAATACTTTACATGTGGCTGAGAGTCCTGGGGCATGACTGTTGATGAATACTTTACATGTGGCTGAGAGTCCTGGGGCATGACTGTTGATGAATACTTTACGTGTGGCTGAGAGTCCTGGGGCATGACTGTTGATGAATACTTTACATGTGGCTGAGAGTCCTGGGACACGACTGTTGATGAATACTTTATGTGTGGCTGAGAGTCCTGGGACACGACTGTTGATGAATACTTTACGTGTGGCTGAGAGTCCTGGGGCATGACTGTTGATGAATACTTTACGTGTGGCTGAGAGTCCTGGGACATGACTGTTGATGAATACTTTACGTGTGGCTGAGAGTCCTGGGACATGACTCTTGATGAATACTTTACATGTGGCTGAGAGTCCTGGGACATGACTGTTGATGAATACTTACGTATTGGTGGGTCTTGAAGATATCCGAGGGGCCACTGGTGCAGACTTTGTCTCCCTCCAAACCGATGACTCTTTTACAGATGTTCATATGTGGATCAAATGGACTCTTAGCGATGACTATATCACCACTGCAGACAGAGAAGACAGGATCCATGGGGTGTGATGTCATTCACAGATACAGTGCCTTGCGAAAGTATTTGGCCCCTTGAACTTTGCGACCTTTTGCCACATTTCAGGCTTCAAACATAAATATATAAAACTGTATTTTTTTGTGAAGAATCAACAACAAGTGGGACACAATCATGAAGTGGAACGACATTTATTGGATATTTCAAACTTTTTTAACAAATCAAAAACTGAAAAATTGGGCGTGCAAAATTATTCAGCCCCTTTACTTTCAGTGCAGCAAACTCTCTCCAGAAGTTCAGTGAGGATCTCTGAATGATCCAATGTTGACCTAAATGACTAATGATGATAAATACAATCCACCTGTGTGTAATCAAGTCTCCGTATAAATGCACCTGCACTGTGATAGTCTCAGAGGTCCGTTAAAAGCGCAGAGAGCGTCATGAAGAACAAGGAACACACCAGGCAGGTCCGAGATACTGTTGTGAAGAAGTTTAGAGCCGGATTTGGATACAAAAAGATTTCCCAAGCTTTAAACATCCCAAGGAGCACTGTGCAAGCGATAATATTGAAATGGAAGGAGTATCAGACCACTGCAAATTTACCAAGACCTGGCCGTCCCTCTAAACTTTCAGCTCATACAAGGAGAAGACTGATCAGAGATGCAGCCAAGAGGCTCATGATCACTCTGGATGAACTGCAGAGATCTACAGCTGAGGTGGGAGACTCTGTCCATAGGACAACAATCAGTCGTATATTGCACAAATCTGGCCTTTATTGAAGAGTGGCAAGAAGAAAGCCATTTCTTTAAGATATCCATAAAAAGTGTTGTTTAAAGTTTGCCACAAGCCACCTGGGAGACACACCAAACATGTGGAAGGTGCTCTGGTCAGATGAAACCAAAATTGAACTTTTTGGCAACAATGCAAAACGTTATGTTTGGCGTAAAAGCAACACAGCTGAACACACCATCCCCACTGTCAAACATGGTGGTGGCAGCATCATGGTTTGGGCCTGCTTTTCTTCAGCAGGGACAGGGAAGATGGTTAAAATTGATGGGAAGATGGATGGAGCCAAATACAGGACCATTCTGGAAGAAAACCTGATGGAGTCTGCAAAAGACCTGAGACTGGGACGGAGATTTGTCTTCCAACAAGACAATGATCCAAAACATAAAGCAAAATCTACAATGGAATGGTTAAAAAATAAACATATCCAGGTGTTAGAATGGCCAAGTCAAAGTCCAGACCTGAATCCAATCGAGAATCTGTGGAAAGAACTGAAAACTGCTGTTCACAAATGCTCTCCATCCAACCTCACTGAGCTCGAGCTGTTTTGCAAGGAGGAATGGGAAAAAATGTCAGTCTCTCGATGTGCAAAACTGATAGAGACATACCCCAAGCGACTTACAGCTGTAATCGCAGCAAAAGGTGGCGCTACAAAGTATTAACTTAAGGGGGCTGAATAATTTTGCACGCCCAATTTTTCAGTTTTTGATTTGTTAAAAAAGTTTGAAATATCCAATAAATGTCGTTCCACTTCATGATTGTGTCCCACTTGTTGTTGATTCTTCACAAAAAAATACAGTTTTATATCTTTATGTTTGAAGCCTGAAATGTGGCAAAAGGTCGCAAAGTTCAAGGGGGCCGAATACTTTCGCAAGGCACTGTATCAGGGAGAACATCAAGGGGTTACGGAGCAAAAAGACACCACTCAGGGTAAACTACGTTTTACTTTACCAACTTTGAGAATTTCAAGTTGAAAACTAAAACTCACTTCTCGATTCTGCAGAGATGGCGACTCAACCGTTCTGAGAAGACAACGTCGTGGCTTGTGATGGTGGGCTCCATAGAAGGACCAGAGCACTGTGGGTAAATTCACAGACATTGAAGTTGTTACTCGGGAGTTCACAGACCATGGCCACAGAGAGAAAAGTATCCTACACACCGCAACAAACTCTCCGATGTACTCAAAGGCACAGTGGGCGACGCAGCCGTACTGGATGGTGTATCCCACGAAGCCCAGGGTCTTCCCCAGCGCACTGCGGAACATCTCACCACCTACACAAACACAACACACATCATTACAGCGCTTCATTCAGGGGACAGACGGTGAGGGGTGAGCTGTCACAGCAGCTAGTCTATTAGCAGCTCTAGGAGTAGTGTGCAGTGCAGACTAGTGTCACACTCCCTGGTGTTTCATTCTCAGGGGCTCTACAGCCCGTTGACACCACAGAACCAGCCTAACCTTTGACCCTGTGTGATATTGGCCAATCGACACCTTGCAGGGGACGGACAAACATACCAGCCTAGCAGCTTCATACTAGCATCAGTCCCTAACACTGCCCTCCCTGCATCAACCATGCTGACCAGGGTCTTCAGTACAGCTTCATACCAGCATCAGTCCCTGTTACTGCATCAACCATGCTGACCGGGGTCTTCAGTACAGCTTCATACCAGCATCAGTCCCTGTTACTGCATCAGCCATGCTGACCAGGGTCTACAGTACAGCTTCATACCAGCATCAGTCCCTAACACTGCCCTCCCTGCATCAACCATGTTGACCAGGGTCTTCAGTACAGCTTCATACCAGCATCAGTCCCTAACACTGCATCAGCCATGTTGACCAGGGTCTACAGTACAGCTTCATACTAGCATCAGTCCCTATCACTGCATCAGCCATGTTGACCAGGGTCTACAGTACAGCTTCATACTAGCATCAGTCCCTAACACTGCATCAGCCATGCTGACCAGGGTCTACAGTACAGCTTCATACTAGAATCAGTCCCTATCACTGCATCAGCCATGTTGACCAGGGTCTACAGTACAGCTTCATACTAGCATCAGTCCCTAACACTGCCCTCCCTGCATCAGCCATGCTGACCAGGGTCTACAGTACCGCTGCATACTAGAATCAGTCCCCAACACTGCCCTCCCTGCACCAGCCATGCTGACTAGGGTCTACAGTAACGCTGCATACTAGCATCAGTGCCCAACACTGCCCTCCCTGCATCAACCATGTTGACCAGGGTCTTCAGGACAGCTTCATACCAGCATCAGTCCCTGTTACTGCATCAACCATGCTGACCGGGGTCTTCAGTACAGCTTCATACCAGCATCAGTCCCTGTTACTGCATCAGCCATGTTGACCAGGGTCTACAGTACAGCTTCATACCAGCATCAGTCCCTAACACTGCCCTCCCTGCATCAACCATGTTGACCAGGGTCTTCAGTACAGCTTCATACCAGCATCAGTCCCTAACACTGCATCAGCCATGTTGACCAGGGTCTACAGTACAGCTTCATACTAGCATCAGTCCCTATCACTGCATCAGCCATGTTGACCACGGTCTACAGTACAGCTTCATACTAGCATCAGTCCCTATCACTGCATCAGCCATGCTGACCAGGGTCTACAGTACAGCTTCATACTAGAATCAGTCCCTATCACTGCATCAGCCATGTTGACCAGGGTCTACAGTACAGCTTCATACTAGCATCAGTCCCTAACACTGCCCTCCCTGCATCAGCCATGCTGACCAGGGTCTACAGTACCGCTGCATACTAGCATCAGTCCCCAACACTGCCCTCCCTGCACCAGCCATGCTGACTAGGGTCTACAGTAACGCTGCATACTAGCATCAGTGCCCAACACTGCCCTCCCTGCATCAACCATGTTGACCAGGGTCTTCAGGACAGCTTCATACCAGCATCAGTCCCTGTTACTGCATCAACCATGCTGACCGGGGTCTTCAGTACAGCTTCATACCAGCATCAGTCCCTGTTACTGCATCAGCCATGCTGACCAGGGTCTACAGTACAGCTTCATACCAGCATCAGTCCCTAACACTGCCCTCCCTGCATCAACCATGTTGACCAGGGTCTTCAGTATAGCTTCATACCAGCATCAGTCTCTAACACTGCATCAGCCATGTTGACCAGGGTCTACAGTACAGCTTCATACTAGCATCAGTCCCTATCATTGCATCAGCCATGCTGACCAGGGTCTACAGTACAGCTTCATACTAGAATCAGTCCCTAACACTGCATCAGCCATGTTGACCAGGGTCTACAGTACAGCTTCATACTAGCATCAGTCCCTAACACTGCCCTCCCTGCATCAGCCATGCTGACCAGGGTCTACAGTACCGCTGCATACTAGCATCAGTCCCCAACACTGCCCTCCCTGCACCAGCCATGCTGACCAGGGTCTACAGTACCGCTGCATACTAGCATCAGTCCCCAACACTGCCCTCCCTGCATCAACCATGTTGACCAGGGTCTTCAGGACAGCTTCATACCAGCATCAGTCCCTAACACTGCCCTCCCTGCATCAACCATGTTGACCAGGGTCTTCAGGACAGGTTCATACCAGCATCAGTCCCTAACACTGCCCTCCCTGCATCAACCATGTTGACCAGGGTCTTCAGGACAGCTTCATACCAGCATCAGTCCCTAACACTGCCCTCCCTGCATCAACCATGTTGACCAGGGTCTACAGTACAGCTTCATACCAGCATCAGTCCCTAACACTACCCTCCCTGCATCAACCATGCTGACCAGGGTCTTCAGGACAGCTTCATACCAGCATCAGTCCCCAACACTGCCCTCCCTGCATCAACCATGCTGACCAGGGTCTACAGTACAGCTTCATACCAGCATCAGTCCCTAACACTGCATCAGTCCCTAACACTGCACCAGGGTCTACAGTACAGCTTCATACCAGCATCAGTCCCTAACACTGCATCAGTCCCTAACACTGCACCAGGGTCTACAGTACAGCTTCATACCAGCATCAGTCCCTAACACTGCCCTCCCTGCATCAACCATGTTGACCAGGGTCTACAGTACAGCTTCATACCAGCATCAGTCCCTAACACTTCATCAGTCCCTAACACTGCCCTCCCTGCATCAGCCATGCTGACCAGGGTCTACAGTACAGCTTCATACCAGCATCAGTCCCTAACACTGCCCTCCCTGCATCAACCATGTTGACCAGGGTCTACAGTACAGCTTCATACCAGCATCAGTCCCTAACACTACCCTCCCTGCATCAGCCATGCTGACCAGGGTCTTCAGGACAGTTATCCAGTTCTGTGGGAGCCATGGAAATGGAACGCGTAGTCTTTGTTGACTGCCACACACACACACACACACACACACACACACACACACACACAGAGATAACAGTGTGTCGTCTGAACAAACACCGCAGCACCACTCAGGGTATTGACTTTTACTCAGAACGCAACCTGCCGGATGGGGAGAGAGTGACTCAATCTTTACACACACGCAAAAAAAACTGAAATACCCTTTTTTTCCAACGTAAGGGACATTTCAAAGGAAACAACAACTGCATGATAAAAGGTATGGTAGAGATAATACATCTAATGTTTCCCCGATCTAGCCCTGGTGAGAATGACTTCCACATACCGTTCAACAGTCTGGGGTCGCTAAGAAATGTCCTTGTTTTTGAAAGAAAAGCACATTTCTTTCTATGCTGAAAGGCACAGATGCTCAACTAGTCTAAAGAGGGCCAGTTTTATTGCTTATTTAATCAGAACAATAGTTTTCAGCTGTGCTAACAATTGCAAAATGGTTTTCTAATGTTCAATTAGCCTTTTAAAATGATAAACTTGGATTAGCTAACACAACGTGCCATTGGAACACAGGAGTGATGGTTGCTGATAATGGGCCTCTGTACACCTATGTAGATATTCCATAAAAATCTGCCGTTTCCAGCTACAATAGTCATTTACAACATTAACAATGTCTACACTGCATTTATGATCAATTTGATGTTATTTTAATGGACAAAAAAAAATGTGCTTTTCTTTCAATTACAAAACAAGGACATTTCTTAGTGACCCCAAACTGTTGAATGGTAGTGTTCATCCTGATGGAGGGATTACAAAGTAGGCTACACAGCCAGTAGACTATGTGTTCTGGGGAGGGTTTAGAGGTGTATGTGTTCTGGGGAGGGTTTAGAGGTGTATGTGTTCTGGGGAGGGTTTAGAGGTGTATGTGTTCTGGGGAGGGTTTAGAGGTGTATGTGTTCTGGGGAAGGTTTAGAGGTGTATGTGTTCTGGGGAGGGTTTAGAGATGTATGTGTTCTGGGGAGGGTTTAGAGGTGTATGTGTTCTGGGGAGGGTTTAGAGGTGTATGTGTTCTGGGGAGGGTTTAGAGGTGTATGTGTTCTGGGGAGTGTTTAGAGGTGTATGTGTTCTGGGGAGGGTTTAGAGGTGTATGTGTTCTGGGGAGGGTTTAGAGGTGTATGTGTTCTGGGGAGTGTTTAGAGGTGTATGTGTTCTGGGGAGTGTTTAGAGGTGTATGTGTTCTGGGGAGGGTTTAGAGGTGTATGTGTTCTGGGGAGGGTTTAGAGGTGTATGTGTTCTGGGGAGGGTTTAGAGGTGTATGTGTTCTGGGGAGGGTTTAGAGGTGTATGTGTTCTGGGGAGTGTTTAGAGGTGTATGTGTTCTGGGGAGTGTTTAGAGGTGTATGTGTTCTGGGGAGGGTTTAGAGGTGTATGTGTTCTGGGGAGGGTTTAGAGGTGTATGTGTTCTGGGGAGTGTTTAGAGGTGTATGTGTTCTGGGGAGGGTTTAGAGGTGTATGTGTTCTGGGGAGGGTTTAGAGGTGTATGTGTTCTGGGGAGGGTTTAGAGGTGTATGTGTTCTGGGGAGGGTTTAGAGGTGTATGTGTTCTGGGGAGTGTTTAGAGGTGTATGTGTTCTGGGGAGGGTTTAGAGGTGTATGTGTTCTGGGGAGGGTTTAGAGGTGTAGGCTACATTATAGATCATATCACACCTGGCTATATTCAGACACCATGCTTTTAGCTTAGGACTCTGTCCTGCAAGACCACCACAGGGTAAGGAATTCCTCTTTTTCTCTCTATTCATCCCTCTTTCTCTCCATGTCTCACATCCCACCAATAACATTATTAACCAAAGCTAGCAGAGCGGAAACCAAAGCCCTAAATCCTCAGAGCTCTGGGAATGACTTCCCAAAGATGGACATGGATTAGACCCCCGCGTCCTGTACCCCGTCCCCCACAATCCCCAGGTCCCCAACAGACCGAGTGTCAGGTGGCTCTCCCTGCGCCCGCGAAAGGCGTTAACCCTAATCCCATTACCCCTCTGTCCCTTTCAACACACACACACACACACGATACTCTTCTCCCACCTCTCACCCAAAATACAAACTGAATCCATATCCTGTTGCTGATATTGCTCCACCTTTCATGCCTACTGCATATACCCCTGCCTCTATCCCTACATCCTACTGCATATACCCCTGCCTCTATCCCTACATCCTACTGCATATACCCCTGCCTCTATCCCTACATCCTGCTCATATACCCCTGCCTCTATCCCTACATCCTACTGCATATACCCCTGCCTCTATCCCTACATCCTACTGCATATACCCCTGCCTCTATCCCTACATCCTACTGCATATACCCCTGCCTCTATCCCTACATCCTACTGCATATACCCCTGCCTCTATCCCTACTAGAGGTTGACCGATTAATCGGAATGGCCGATTAATTAGGGCCGATTTCAAGTTTTCATAACAATCGGAAATCTGTATTTTTGGGCGCCCGATTTGCCGATTTATTTTTAATATATATTTTTGTACCTTTATTTAACTAGGCAAGTCAGTTAAGAACACATTCTTATTTTCAATAACGGCCTAGGAACAGTGGGTTAACTGCCTTGTTCAGGGGCAGAATGACAGATTTTCACCTTGTTAGCTCGGGGGACCCAATCTCACAACCTTACAGTTAACTAGTCCAACGCAATAACGACCTGCCTCTCTCTCTTGTTGCACTCCACAAGGAGACTGCCTGTTACGCGAATGCAGTAAGCCAAGGTAAGTTGCTAGCTAGCATTAAACTTATCTTTATAAAAAAACAATAAATCATAAATCACTAGTTAACTACACATGGTTGATGATATTACTAGATATTATCTAGCGTGTCCTGCATTGCATATAATCTGACTGAGCATACAAGCATCTAAGTATCTGACTGAGCGGTGGTAGGCAGAAGCAGGCGCGTAAACATTCATTCAAACAGCACTTTCGTGCGTTTTGCCAGCAGCTCTTCGTTGTGCGTCAAGCATTGCGCTGTTTATGACTTCAAGCCTATCAACTCCCGAGATGAGGCTGGTGTAACCGAAGTGAAATGGCTAGCTAGTTAGCGCGCGCTAATAGCGTTTCAAACGTCACGCCCCCTGAGCCTTCTAGTAGTTGTTCCCCTTGCTCTGCATAGCTAACGTTGCTTCGATGGTGGCTGTTGTCGTTGTGTTGCTGGTTCGAGCCCAGGGTGGAGCGAGGAGAGGGACGGAAGCTATACTGTTACACTGGCAATACTAAAGTGCCTATAAGAACATCCAATAGTCAAAGGTTAAGGAAATACAAATGGTATGGAGGGAAATAGTCCTATAACAACTACAACCTAAAACTTCTTACCTTGGAATATTGAAGACTCATGTTAAAAGGAATCACTAGCTTTCATATGTTCTCATGTTCTGAGCAAGGAACTGAAACGTTAGCTTTCTTACATGGCACGTATTGCACTTTTACTTTCTTCTCCAACACTTCGTTTTTGCATTATTTAAACCAAATTAAACATGTTTCATTATTTACTTGAGGCTAAGTATATTTTTTAAATGTATTTTATTAAGTTAAAATAAGTGTTCATTCAGTATTGATGTGATTGTCATTACTACAAATAAATAACAGTAAATAAAAAAATTGGCCGATTAATCGGCATCGGCTTTTTTGGTCCTCCAATAATCGGTATCTGTGTTGAAAAATCATAATCAGTCGACCTCTAATCCCTACATCCTACTGCATATACCCCTGCCTCTATCCCTACATCCTACTGCATATACCCCTGCCTCTATCCCTACATCCTACTGCATATACCCCTGCCTCTATCCCTACATCCTACTGCATATACCCCTGCCTCTGTTGCTACATCCTACTGCATATACCACTGCCTCTATCCCTACATCCTACTGCATATACCCCTGCCTCTATCGCTACATCCTACTGCATATACCACTGCCTCTATCCCTACATCTTACTGCATATACCCCTGCCTCTATCGCTACATCCTACTGCATATACCCCTGCCTCTATCCCTACATCCTACTGCATATACCCCTGCCTCTATCCCTACATCCTACTGCATATACCCCTGCCTCTATCCCTACATCCTACTGCATATACCCCTGCCTCTATCCCTACATCCTACTGCATATACCCCTGCCTCTATCCCTACATCCTACTGCATATACCCCTGCCTCTATCCCTACATCCTACTGCATATACCCCTGCCTCTATCCCTACATCCTACTGCATATACCACTGCCTCTATGCCTACATCCTGGTCATGTTTCATCTCTCCACCCTGCCATGGCTTTGCCTCTACACCAGGAGTCCTGGAATAATCTGTGGTGAATGTGTGTGATTGTCTCTCAATGTGTGTCACTGTGAAGATATGATCTTATTGGAGGAAAGAGAAAAAGGGTCTGACAAACAGCAGTGAACCCAGTTTGTGTGCACTTCTCTGATCATAGCAGCCCCCTGGTCCTACAGGTCAGTCCAGTCCTACCAGGAACCTAGAGTAGAACTGAATCCCACAGGTCAGTCCAGTCCTACCAGGAACCTAGAATAGAACTGAATCCCACAGGTCAGTCCAGTCCTACCAGGGACCTAGAGTAGAACTGAATCCCACAGGTCAGTCCAGTCCTACTAGGAACCTAGAATAGAACTGAATCCCACAGGTCACTCCAGTCCTACTAGGAACCTAGAATAGAACTGAATCCCACAGGTCAGTCCAGTCCTACTAGGGACCTAGAGTAGAACTGAATCCCACAGGTCAGTCCAGTCCTACTGGGGACCTAGAGTAGAACTGAATCCCACCAAAACAGACTAAATCAAGGGCCTGTACAGAGGGCCCTCTGAACACCTATCATGGAGTATCAAGGATCAGAGAACATTTAGGACTATCACAACCACTCAACATCACACAGCCATATCCCCCAAACCAGTGTACAATCTCCTATATCCTTCATTATCTCTCCATTTCATCCCTCCATTCCGGTGTGCATTCATCATAGGTAGGGATTATGGTCTTAACATAATAAGATCACACGGCCAGTGACTGATATCAAGAGAGAGGCCACATGCAGCCACCTGGTTTTATCTGGCAGTCTCTGTCACCCATGGGGTGTGTGTGTTATATTACACAAGGAACTCAAATTGGGATTGAGAATGAGTTGGGACACACCACCAGAGACATCTGATAGGATCTCTACCCCCCGATCCCCCTGGCTGTGGGTCTAGGACAAACCCCACTAGGCTATCTCCTCCACAATACCCTGCCTGTGTCTTTGGGGTAGCTGTTGACATTCAGCTGGACATTAAACTCTAAATCTCTGTCTGTTAATCCAGGATTACACACCAAATATGTTCCTGGAAAAACAAAGAGTGGTAGCAGCATCTGAGTGGAACCATCTGCTGGACTCCTACAGTCACATGGCTCCCAGAGCCGCCGGCCTCCTACAGGCTCACAGAGCCGCCGGCCTCCTACAGGCTCACAGAGCCGCCGGCCTCCTACAGGCTCACAGAGCCGCCGGCCTCCTACAGTCACCCGCCGGCCTCCTACAGTCACCCGCCGGCCTCCTACAGTCACAGGCCCTCAGAGCCGCCGGCCTCCTACAGTCACCCGCCGGCCTCCTACAGTCACCCGCCGGCCTCCTACAGTCACATGGCTCCCAGTGACAGCGGGTGCGCAACTACAGGGGATCCCAAATCCACCAGTGAATAGAAAAACCCCATTGGGTGTCTTTTACCTCTATGATCACTGACTGGGGGACAACATTCAGACAACAGTTCAGGAATCACAAGCAGCAGAATTTACATACAACTTAATTAAATTTGTCAACTGTATGACTGGATACAAGAGTCAACATGGTGTGTGACACTAATAACAATCATACAACCTAAACTAGGCCTAAATAGACCAAGGCCTATATCGTCATTACCAGTCAGTAAGAAGGGGGCTTCTAACAGAGAGAATAGGGATATCAGAACCAGCTGGCTGACATCTTTTGTCATTTAGCAGACGGTCTTCTGCAGAGCGACTTACAGTAGTGAGTACATAATACATTTTCCTACTGGTCCCCCGTGGGAATCGAACCCACAACCCTGTCGTTGCAAGCGCTATGCTCTACCAACTGATCCACAAGGGACTGCAGTAGGTTCCTCCTTGGAATCACCGCCCCTGGTCTCCAAAAGTTGTTTTATATAAAAGTCTATAATGTCTATGTTAATGTTTTAAATGTATGTCAATTGTAAAGTATTTTTGTGTGTAATGTATTTTCATTAGTCCTATGTGTCAGACCCCAGGAAGACTAGCTGTCTCTAATGGGGATCTAATAAAATCAGAGAAAAAGGTTTCACTCTACGAAGGCAGTCATTATCAAACATGACCAGTCTATTAGGAGCACAAAGGGAGTCCCAATTCAAACAGTCTACAAGGCCCTTGCTCTCTTTACAAGCCTACATTAGGAAAACATGGGCTGAAAGAGGGCTGGGCCACTGGAGGGCTAAGAGGCTTACAGACCCCATGTCAGAGATGGTGCTTCTCCCTGTGGACCCCAGATGGGGAGGGAATGAATCCCACCTCTGATGTCCCCTCTCTGGGCAGCAGAAGGCAGTGGAAGGGTGGGTGCTAAAGCTCGATTTGATCTTAATGTGAGTTTTAAAGGGGGACTGACCAGGGATCTGTGTGCAACTATCAGCACAATCAGAGCTAATCCTACTGTTTTAGAAACAGACACCTGTCTGGGACCGAGAGTGACAGATGCAAAACAAATCACAAGTCACAGCCTTACAATGTAGCCATCTAGCCCCCCTCTCCCCTGTTCCCGAACACAGAGATGATTGAACAGACTGATCTCCACATTGCTCTTTTCATTGTTGCTAGCAGCAACCCAGCCGCCAAACAGCTGAGCAGGGTGCCTATTTGAGGAGTCAGAGGCTTAGAGCCAGCAATCAATGGGTCAGCCCAGAGCAAATAACAGTCTAGTGATATGAATACGACTGCTTTGAATTGAACGGACGTGTCTGGGGCTGCTGGGCCCATGTCCCCATACAATGACACGGAATAGAATACTAGTGACTAATCTTTATTGTATTGGCCGCTGGCTGGTGTGTGCGGTGCTGGGTCGGTGTTGAGAGAGTGGACTGATCTTATCAGGGTCTTGTATTGCTTTCACAATTAGGTCAGTGTTCATGCCAATGACTCAGACACTTCAACAGAGCACCCCCCCCCCCCCCCCCCCCCCCCCCCGCATGATTTGCAATATAGCCTAAACATTCACTAATATAGAACTAGTCATTATAAATGATTCACTCGGCAGCTGTTGAAAATTCAAAGAAAGCCAAAAATATAGACATTTTGAAAAAATTGCTATTGGAAAAAAGTCAAAAAATACAACGGCCTGAAGAAAAACCCTAGCCCCACTAATTGTCCATGTACCCTAAGAACATTACTTTCTTTTCAATGCTACTCAAACAAACATGGAGTACATTGATGGAGATCTGACTTCCCCTCTAGTCACAGCCATTCTATTCCCTCTCCCAGTGACACACAGCTAGCGCTATAGCGGAATAAGACTGGAGAAACCAGAACAATATACAGCGGAAGAGGCTGACATGTTATGACTGCCTGCATTATATGGCCCAATCAGATACACTGATGGATAAAACTGATATAATATAAATAATACACAGGGACGGATGACATTCAAAAAGGAGGGAAAGAGATGTTATTTTAGAAATACTGGCAGTCATGTTGATACTACTGCCACACATTGACCTGTAAGGCCACATACAGTAGGCCACATACAGTAGGCCACATACAGTAGGCCCTGGGGTTAAATTGGGAATTTAGACGTGGTGGAATTATTCACTTCAAAATGGGTTGATTTATGCCTCCCGGGTGGAGCAGCGGTCTAAGGCAATGCATCGCAGTGCTAGAGGCGTCACTACAGACACGGGTTCGATTCCGGGCTGTATCACAACCGGCCGTGATCAGGAGTCCCATAGGGCGGCGCACAATTGGCCCAGTGTCGTCCGCGTTAGGGGAGGGTTTAGCCGGAGGGGGGCTTTACTTGGCTCATCGCGCTCTAGCGACTCCTTATGGCGGGCCGGGTGCCTGCAGGCTGACCTCGGTCGTCAGTTGAACTGTGTTTCCTCCGACACATTGGTGCGGCTGGCGGGCGGGTGTTAGGAAGCGCAGTTTGGCAGGTCATGTATCGGAGGACACATGGCTCGACCTTCGCCTCCCGAGCCCGGTGGGGAGTTGCAGCGATGAGACAAGATAGAAAGGGGATAAAAAAGGAAATAATAATAATAATAAGGGTTGATTTTCCCAGTGACATTGTCCTCTCCTAATATTCAATGGTGATGAAACTGGACACTATATCCTAACCCCGGGTAATACCCTTATTATTATACATTAAACAGTCAATTATTTTATCCTTTTCATTTTTAGATGTCTCTTAGATCCAGCCTACCTCTTGTGGGTCTTGCACAATGCCCTGTGTTGTCAGTAGAAGGCCTGGCTATATTCCCCCGGTCTCCTGTCAGCCCATGTTTACCTCAAAGCGCTGTCACAACAACAGGACTGCCTCTGCTAAGAGCATTTTGTAAAGTGAGCAGTTGGGCCATCACTTCTAGTCTAGAGCATAACAGCATCCTTACTGAGCTGTAAGTCTCTCATCTTAACCCACCACACATACAGCTCCCTATGAGAGGCACGCCTCTTCTCTTGCAGTGCTCATAGAGAGCTCTGGAGTAGGATGAAGTTTCCCCATAGACACTGGTCAAAGTTTTACGTTTTCCCTCATAATGGGTATGGTTACGATTTGGGAAGGTTAACTGATCCCAGATCGGTGTCTAAGGACAAATTCTACCAGGAGCTACTGTACCTCTGTTTTATAGTATTGGGTCTGTGTGACAGGGAAAGTTAGCTGAGACTCAGTCTGTATTCCCTCTGCAAGGGGTCAGACCCTGACCTGAGATGACTGGAGTCACAGTATGAGAGAGACAGAGGTTAACAAAGACTAGTCTCCTTCATCAGACTGTCCAACAGCTCCTTGTTTTGACAACACTGAGTCTAATTAGGAAATCAGCCTGAGAGACAAAGACAAAGGCTAATTTGAAGACTAATGTTACAATCCCCAAAACTTCAGTTCAAACTGTGACCGACTGGAAACATAGCCACTCCTCCCAACCCCACCCCCGTCATGCTAGATTTAACCCCTTCCACCCACCCCACACCTGCTCAGCAAATTAGTGTATTGTCACAGGCATGATTTTTTTAATGTAATGTAGAATAGGAAATTGTGTCAGTTCTACACATTAGGCTGCATTTATATGTGTAGACGTTGCACCTCACTAATTAAGTCCTGGCATCGCCATGGCTCTGCCCCAAGGTCACATGACCAGAAACTTCTCTCATTTGCTGGCTGATGTGGCCCTCTGCTTGCTGCCTACTACAGTATCTTTAAGTAGTAAAGTGGTTGTGAACATGATAAACATAATGTCCAATAGTTCAAATAATCACTTTAAGATTAATCAACTGGGGTATAAGGAAGGTTGTGATGTTACACATGCACGCATTTAACTTCATGTAATTTTAGGTTCTTGACCAAATGGCTGTCCAGGCATCAGTGAGGGTAACCTTGCAAAGGTTGAGAAAAGAAAAAAAGAGAAAACTTTACTAGCTTATGTATCACAAAATACTAGTTGGCATGAGGTCTGAAAGGGGGGACTTTTGGTTTGAGGTTTTGAGCAGCCTCTTTAAAATATAGCCAAGATGAAAGATTGATGAAAGATGACAAAAGGGATTCTTTCTGATGATTAGAACAACATGATTGCAACATGCATTTGGCTGATTTCATAACAGATATGATAAAACATAGATCTAAATCTTTGTTAGGCTGGATCAGGACTCTCCAACACTGTTCCCGGAGAGCTACCCTCCTGTAGGTTTTTGTTTCAACCCCAGTTGCAACTAACCTGGTTTATTAAGCAGCCAACTATTAGAATCAGTTGGCTAAATTAGGGTTGGAGCGAAAACCTACAGGACGGAGTTCTCCCGAAACAGGGTTGGAGAGCTCTGGGCTATATGCAATATTTATGCAAATCAAATATTATAGATTTATAAAAGCCTACGTTTGAAGGTCATAGTCTGCTACTTTCTAGTCACGAATAGTCTACATGTGTGTCATTTAAAAGCTAAGTGTCTATCCACATTGCAGACTGATGACCGTATTCTCTAGAATGCAAATAGGATGTCAGGCTGGGATATTGTATTTCAAATACATTAGTGTAACCCTAATCTAAAGATAAACAAAGCTGTAATCGTTTTGTAAGGTTGAAGACTGGGCAAAACAAAGGCAACTCACAAACAGAACCCCATCTGCATGTTCGAGTTTCCTAACCATCAGTTTGTAAATCAGAGTTATGTCTTTATTTCACAGAATCGCAGCTTCTATTCAGCAAAATACGTTCACTAAATGGTAATAGACATTTAAAACATGTATTTTGTCGGTAAACTGTCCGATAATCAACTCACCGCTATCCAGCGCCGACAGCTACGGAAGCTGCCCTCACACAGACACGCTACCTTACAACTGCTTCTGTGATTGGTAGCGACTGAGCAATCCCAGCTCTGATTGGGTTGATGTAATTCAAAACATCAACATTCGTCACCACGGGGGAAAAAACATGGCGGCCCCCAAGATGAGCGTGGGTAAACCCACCGTGGACCGTTTACCGTGCAATACCACCAGTTTTCAGAAGAAATCACGAAGCAAACTAGTTTCAATACCTGGCACAAGACCTTCGATTCAAAACGGGCAACTTATTGTTTCGACTGGTGTCACATCTCTCGACTACGTGATTGGTCAGTCTGCCACGAATGTGTCGACAGCTAGCTAACGCGAGTTTTGCTTTTTCTGATTGATTAAACTATCTAACAATAATAATTATTTTAATTTAGTTAGTTTTAAAGGAATGCTGTCACTATTCAACTGCATGTCTTCAACCACTGAGTCGCATGAAGGTAGCCGGCTAGCTTCACGTTATTTATTATAACGTTAATGTAACGTCACCAATAATTCGTGTGCCCCATTTGAAACAACCTGCACACCTTCACGCCATAGTAATGGTTGTCAGCTGGCTCTGGAGTATTCGTCAGTCATGGTACTGGGCACTCGTAACTTGTTTGCAGGTTTTTGTTCCAGTCCAACACTTATTCAACAATGAGCTTGATTAGTTAGAGCTGGCTCAAAAGCCTGCTCTCCCTGTGGGACCACAGAGCAAGCAGTAATTTTTGCTTTTTAACGTCTACATATCAAACAGTTAACAGGCCTATGTAAGGACAAAATGTAAAATATGCAAATATTAGTTCTCTATATTTGACAAAACATATCTTAACAATCAGTCCTCAAAAAGAACCATTCTATGGATGAAATGTTGTGAAAATCCCCCCAAATCATGCCCCCCCCAGCTTTCTTGATGAATCACCTTGCATGTCAGGTCTATGCTACACTTGGTTATCTGTAAATGATGTGGTGATGGTGTCAAAAATCGACCTATTTGTGATATTTTTTTATTCTTGAACTAGGTGGTGGTTTAGCAGTTGGAACCCTTCTACTCATAGGTAAGTCGAATTCTACATGTTCCAGTGTACATTTAGACCATTTATGAGTAGAGGTACTACTGTACCATGTCCAAGATGTACTAGCCTAGGTAACCTACTCCTTTTAATATCCAATAACCTTATGTTCAGACATAAACTGACAGCCAAAACAGACAAATACTCTATCTAAACGGGAATCGATTCTCAATTGCGATACTGTTCTATAGGGCATTCTAGGGCGTCCCTCCTCCGTTACACACTGGTGATTGGACATGCTAGATAGCTAATTTGAACAGGTCTCTCTTCTGTAAACAAGTCGTAACATTAACATTTTAATCGTGTTAAAAAGGTGTATAGTAATTTAATATTTCTCAATGGTATGAAAGTAAAGTTTCAAAAGTTTCCAAAACATTGTAAAGTTCCAAGAGTCCAAGCTAAGAGTATTAATGTGTAGACAGAGCGTCGGGACTGTTATACACATTGGCCGCGCCGTCGTCAATGTTTCGAATGAGAACCCAGGGATTATTGCAGTCACTATCTCCACCTGAAAGTACCCGAGACTGGTGTAAGGCAATGCTATGGCATTAGATTGTCCTTATCACTTAGATTACCTTTCACCTGTGCTTCTCACTTGCTTTAGTGGGTTTAGCAGAGGGCCCTGCTTGTTTTTGACAAACAAGCAGAAAGCTGTTTTGCCTGACACCTGCCATCCAAGTCCCTTAAAACAATACACCCTTGTAGATAAGTTGTTGATAACCGGTAGATAAGTTGTGTTCCTTCCGATCACCCAGAGAGCGAATGATCTGGCCCTCATTGGTTGAGGTGTGTGTAACCTAGCCTGGCAGTCAGATGTGTTTGTTCTAAGCCACACCCCCCCATCATGTTTGGCATGACAAACAGTAGTGTAATGGAGGGTAAATGCATTTTACCCACCTTTTTTATTTTGTGTGATAATTTACCCCCCTTTTGCAGAGAAAAAAAACTCACATTTTAGAGCAATTTAGAGTGGTGTATATAATATTACTGGTCTCAGGCTCCCTAGGTGTATATAATATTACTGGTCTCGGGCTCCCTATGTGTATATAATATTACTGGTCTCGTGCTCCCTAGGTGTATATAGTATTACTGGTCTCGGGCTCCCTAGGTGTATATAGTATTACTGGTCTCAGGCTCCCTAGGTGTATATAATATTACTGGTCTCGTGCTCCCTAGGTGTATATAGTATTACTGGTCTCGGGCACCCTAGGTGTATATAGTATTACTGGTCTCGGGCTCCCTAGGTGTATATAATATCACTGGTCTCGGGCTCCCTAGGTGAATACAGTTGAAGTCAGAAGTTTACAAACACCTTAGCCAAATACATTTAAACTCAGTTTTTCCCAATTCCTGACATTTAATCCAAGTAAAAATGTAATGTTTTGGTGAGTTAGGATCACCACTTTATTTTAGGAATGTGAAATGTCAGAATAATAGTAGAGAGTGATTTATTTCAGCTTTTATTTCTTTCATCACATTTCCAGTGGGTCAGAAGTTTACATCCACTGAATTAGTATTTGGTAGCATTGCCTTTAAATTTAACTTGGGTCAAACATTTCAGGTAGCCTTCCACAAGCTTCCCACAATAAGTTGGTTGAATTTTGGCCCATTCCTCCTGACAGAGCTGGTGTAACTGAGTCAGGTTTGTAGGCTTCTTTGCTCGCACACGATTTTTCAGTTCTGCCCACAAATGTTCCATAGGATTGAGATCAGGGCTTTGTGATGGCCACTCCAATACCTTGACTTTGTTGTCCTTAAGCCATTTTGCCACAACTTTGGAAGTATGCTTGGGGTCATTGTCCATTTGGAAGACCCATTTGCGACCAAGCTTTAACTTCCTGATGTCTTGAGATGTTTCTTCAATATGTCCATATAATTTCCCTACCTCATGATGCCATCTATTTTGTGAAGTGCACCAGTCCCTCCTGCAGCAAAGCACCCCCACAACATGATGCTGCCACCCCCGTGCTTCACGGTTGGGATGGTGTTCTTCAGCATGCAAGCCTCCCCCTTTTCCCTCCAAACATAACAATGGTCATTATGGCCAAACGGTTCTATTTTTGTTTCATCAGACCAGAGGACATTTCTCCAAAAAGTACGATCTTTATCCCCATGTGCAGTTGCAAACCGTAGTCTGGCTTTTTTAACGGCGGTTTTGGAGCAGTGGCTCCTTCCTTGCTGAGCGGCCTTTCAGGTTATGTCGATATAGGATATAGATACTTTTGTACCTGTTTCCTCCAGCATCTTCACAAGGTCCTTTGCTGTTCTGGGATTGATTTGCACTTTTCACACCAAAGTACGTTCATCTCTAGGAGACAGAATGCGTCTCCTTCTTGTGACAGCTGCGTGGTCCCATGGTGTTTATACTTGCGTACTATTGTTTGTACAGATGAACGTGGTACCTTCAGGAATTTGTAAATTGCTCCCAAGGATGAATCAAACTTGTGGAGTTCTGCAATTTATTTTCTGAGGTCTTGGCTGATTTCTTTAGATTTTCCCATGATGTCAAGCAAAAAGGCACTGTGTTTGAAGGTAGGCCTTGAAATACATCCACAGGTACACCTCCAATTGACTCAAATGATGTAAATTACCTATCAGAAGCTTCTAAAGCCATGACATCATTTTCTGGAATTTTCCAAGCTGTTTAAAGGCACAGTCAACTTAGTGTATGTAAACTTCTGACCCACTGGAATTTTGGTACAGTGAATTATAAGTGAAATAATCTGTCTGTAAACAATTGTTGGAAAAATTGCTTGTGTCATGCACAAAGTAGATGTCCTAACCGACTTGCCAAAATGTTTGTTTGTTAACAAGAAATTTGTGGAGTGGTTGAAAAACGAGTTTTAATGACTCCAACCTAAGTGTATGTAAACTTCTGACTTCAACTGTATAATATTACTTATCTCATGCTTCCATAAGCTTTGATATGAAATAATAACAATCTTGGAGATGGACTAATGAGCAGCTGGTTCCAGTCCCAGGTAGACCAACTGCCACTCTGCCGTAGAGCAAGCCACTGACCCTGACTTCATCTGGCTGTACCCCAGCTGCATTCATGGAAGTTGTGTTCAATTCAAAGCCATGTTGGTTGATTGGGATAACAGTTTTCTGCTGTATGTGTTATTGTTATCTAGCATTACAGGCTGTACAGTATTTTTGCTCACTGGTGAGGTGAAGTAGCCTGGCTGGTATCTCCTGTTGTATGTGTCGAACTGCTTTGCTTTATCTTGGCCAGGTTGCAATTGTAAATGAGAACTTGTTCTCAACTTGCCTACCTGGTTAAATAAAGGTGAAATTTAAACATTTCAAAAAGCTGTCATTTGTATGTATCAACTGATATTAGGCATATATTGCCTTCCCCTTCAATTTATCCCCCCCAATCGATGTGTGAGGCAGTGATTACAGTAGGTGTCCTGGAGGGTGGGTAGTTTGCCCCCGGTAATGTGTTGGGCAGCCCGCACCACCCTCTGGAGAGCCTTGAAGTTGCGGGCGTTGCAGCTTCCGAATCAGGCAGTGATACAGCCCAACAGAATGCTTTCAATTGTGCATCTGTAAAAATGTGTGAGGGTTATAGGTGACAAGCCAAATTTCTTTAGCCTCTTGCGGTTGAAGAGGCTCTGTTGCGCCTTCTTCACCACACTCTGTGTGGGTGGTCCATTTCAGTTTGTCAGTGATGTGTATGCCAAGGAACTTGAAGCTTTCCACCTTCTCCACTGCGGTCCCGTCAATGTAGATAGGGGGGTGCACCCTCTGCTGTTTCCTGAAGTCCACAATCATCTCCTTTGTTTTGTTGGTGTTGAGTGAGAGGTTGTTTTCCAGGCACCACACTCCCAGAGCCCTCATCTCCTCTTGTAGGCTGTCTCGTCATTGTTGGGAATCAAGCCTACTACTGGTGTGTCATCTGCAAACTTGATGATTGATTTGGAGGCGTGCTTGGCCACGCAGTCGTGGGTGAACAGGGAGTACAGGAAGGGGCTGAGCACACACCCTTGTGGGATCCCAGTGTTAAGGATCACCACCTGGGGGCAGCCTGTCAGGAAGTCCAGGACCCAATTGCACGGTGCGGGGTTCAGACCCAGTGCCTCAAACTTAATGATGAGCTTGGTGGGTACTATGGTGTTGAATACTGAGCTATAGTCAATAAACAATGTTCTTACATAGGTATTCCTCTTGTCCAGATGGGATAGAGCAGTGTGCAGAGTGATGGTGATTGCATCGTCTGTTGATCTATTGGGGCGGTAAGCCAATTGAAGTGGGTATTGGGTGGCAGGTAAGGTAGAGGTTACATGATACTAGTCTCTCAAAGCACTTCATGATGACAGAGGTGAGTGCTACGGGGCGATATTTATTAAGTTCAGTTACCTTTGCCTTCTTGGGTACAGGAACAATGGTGGCCATCTTGAAGCATGTGGGGACAGCAGACTGGGATAGGGAGAGATTGAATATGCCTGTAAACACACCAGCCAGCTAGCTGGTATGTGCATGCTCTGAGGACGCAGCTAGGGATGCCGTCTGGTCCGGCAGCCTTGCGATGGTTAACACATTTAAATGTTTTACTCACGTCGGCCATGGAGGAGGAGAGCCCACAGTCCTTGGTAGTGGGCTGCGTCGGTGGCACTGTGTTATCCTCAAAGCGGGCAAATAATGTGTTTAGCCTGTCCAGAAGCAAGACGTCGATATAGGCGATGTGGCTGGTTTTCCTTTTGTAGTCCGTGATTGTCTGTATTCCCTGCCACATACGTCTCATGTCTGATTGTCTGTAGTCCCTGCCACATACGTCTCATGTCTGATTGTCTGTATTCCCTGCCACATACGTCTCATGTCTGATTGTCTGTAGTCCCTGCCACATACGTCTCATGTCTGATTGTCTGTATTCCCTGCCACATACGTCTCATGTCTGATTGTCTGTAGACCCTGCCACATACGTCTCATGTCTGATTGTCTGTATTCCCTGCCACATACGTCTCATGTCTGATTGTCTGTAGACCCTGCCACATACGTCTCATGTCTGATTGTCTGTAGTCCCTGCCACATACATCTCATGTCTGATTGTCTGTATTCCCTGCCACATACGTCTCATGTCTGATTGTCTGTATTCCCTGCCACATACGTCTCATGTCTGATTGTCTGTAGACCCTGCCACATACGTCTCATGTCTGATTGTCTGTATTCCCTGCCACATACGTCTCATGTCTGTATTCCCTGCCACATACGTCTCATGTCTGATTGTCTGTATTCCCTGCCACATACGTCTCATGTCTGTATTCCCTGCCACATACGTCTCATGTCTGATTGTCTGTATTCCCTGCCACATACGTCTGATTGTCTGTATACCCTGCCACATACGTCTCATGTCTGATTGTCTGTATTCCCTGCCACATACGTCTCATGTCTGTATTCCCTGCCACATACGTCTCATGTCTGATTGTCTGTATTCCCTGCCACATACGTCTCATGTCTGTATTCCCTGCCACATACGTCTCATGTCTGATTGTCTGTATTCCCTGCCACATATGTCTGATTGTCTGTATTCCCTGCCACATACGTCTCATGTCTGATTGTCTGTATTCCCTGCCACATACGTCTCATGTCTGATTGTCTGTATTCCCTGCCACATACGTCTCATGTCTGATTGTCTGTATTCCCTGCCACATACGTCTCATGTCTGATTGTCTGTATTCCCTGCCACATACGTCTCATGTCTGATTGTCTGTATTCCCTGCCACATACGTCTCATGTCTGATTGTCTGTAGTCCCTGCCACATACGTCTCATGTCTGATTGTCTGTATTCCCTGCCACATACGTCTCATGTCTGATTGTCTGTAGTCCCTGCCACATACGTCTCATGTCTGATTGTCTGTAGTCCCTGCCACATACGTCTCATGTCTGATTGTCTGTATTCCCTGCCACATACGTCTCATGTCTGATTGTCTGTATTCCCTGCCACATACGTCTCATGTCTGATTGTCTGTAGACCCTGCCACATACGTCTCATGTCTGATTGTCTGTATTCCCTGCCACATACGTCTCATGTCTGATTGTCTGTATTCCCTGCCACATACGTCTCATGTCTGATTGTCTGTAGACCCTGCCACATACGTCTCATGTCTGAGCCGTTGAATTGCGACTCCACTTTATCTCTATACTGACGTTTAGCTTGTTTGATTTCCCTGTGGAGTGAATAACTACACTGTTTATATTCTGCCATATAACCAGGTGCCTTGTTCTGGTTAAATGCGGTGGTTCACGCTTTCAGTTTCGCGCGAATGCTACCATCTGTCCACGGTTTCTGGTTAGGGTAGGTTTGAATAGTCACAGTGGGTACTCCATCTCCTATAAACTTCCTTATGAACTCAGTCACCGTATCCGTGAATGCGTCTAGATTATTTTCGCAGGCTACCTGGAACATATCAGAGTGCACGTGATCAAAACAATCCTGAAGCGTGGCTAACCATCTCCACCCCCCCCCTCCCCCACCATCTCCACTCCACCATTTCCACCCCCTTCAGCTACGTGAGACAGGGCCATTCCATCTCCATGTTAAAAGCCAAATCCTAGAGGTCACTTCCCCTTTAAGATCCCACGTCAAAATGAGCAAAAAAAAGAGCACCAAAAAAGGAAAACCTGTTAAGACAAAAAGTAATTCCCCCTCTGACTGTTCAGAGAGTGACTGATCTGTCGTGGGGTCCTGTGGTCACAACCCACCAAGAGGTGACTCTACTGCTTCAACCCTCCAACCCGCCCCCCGTCACTCCCCACTCTCTCTCTTCTTTTCTCAACCCCCTCCTCCTCAGCAGCCTAATGACTCCCTCAGGTTCTATTTGGAAGGGCTCCCATAGAAAGGCAGGGCACAATGGGCCTCATCTGGAGAGGGCCCATCTGGGAGGCTTTGTGGGCCCTGCTGAAAGCCACAAAGGTCCTGCTGACCTAGAAAACCATCAATAAGAGGACAGGGAGCCCCACCGACGACAAATTGAAGAGGCAGGGAATTTCCTGGGCCATCCCGGGAGCTGTCCCATCATGGGTGAGGAATGAGGAGACAGGCCAGGAATGTCTGGGAGGGAAGTACATTCCCCAGGTGTTCCTGGATGGCTCTGCGTTATTCCCGAGCTGTCGGATGTGATGTCAGCTGTATGGCTGTCACCTTTAACTGTCACTGTCCTTTGTGTGTGTGCCCACTGTCTGCCATTGTGTGCAGAGGCCAGAGACTGCTTTACAAAATGGTGGTTTGTGACTGTGACAAGAAGCAGCAGTGGTATGTGGGGTTGTAGAATAAGGAAGTAGGAAGTGGGCCTACGTTGTGGTTGGGTGGTGGGTGCTTTGTGGTCTGAGGTAGCCATCTGTGGTAGAATGTGTCCCTCACTCACTAGTCACTAGTCCTCACAGTCACTCAGGACTTCAATACAGACGTAAATTAGACCAGAATGCAAGCTCTTCCAAGTGTTAGTCTCTTTTGTCCCGAAGCTGCAAACACAGCTCTCGGAGTTCCACTAGAATTAGGCCTGGTGTCTCACTGTTGTGTTGTGTTTGACATTTAGACTGCACGTCTTTTTGGATGTAAATGTCACCTGATGCCTTTTTCTACACACCTAAACCAGCGGTCACTTCTGAATTGAATAGTGTTCATATGAATTACACCAACAAACACAAGACCATCATCACCATCATAATCCTGAGAGAACAACAGTGAATTAAAGTGAGCTGGGTGTCAAGAAATTGTCTACCATTGAAATGAGTTGACTTGACTCACACATCAACAAAATAAACACACAACGGTCATTTCATTGGCATGAAGAAACACTCCCGACTCTGAATGCATGGTTGAGTTCCACATCTCTGTCATTTAGCTGACAGGGGGCTCATACCTCCATGAGAACTCTGGTGAATCCTCCACACAGGATGTCCTATCCCCTCTTCAAGATGGTGGAGGAGATGATGTGTGGCTCACCCCTTTCTGTGAGAGGTGTGGCTGTCGTCTCATATGATTGGGAGCTCTGGTTCAGGAGATGACACCTGTGTCCCTGTGTCGTGTCCATTCTCCCCACCTCCCTCACTAAGAGTGACTGGTCATTACATCCATTCCAGACAGGTAGTGTGACAGATCCCCATCTGTTGTGTTGTGATTAGGCTCATCCAGGTGTAAGGTGTTACCTTGGGAAACACTGTGGCTTTATGTGAACAGCGTATTTTACTGTCAATGTAGATAGACATTTAAACTTCATCACCTCTATGCTGTGTACATGTGTTTATAATGTCATTTGTTTCTTCCCTTTTTGAGACTAAAGTGGCAGGGATCTGTGTCAATGATGCTGTTCTCTGTGTAGGTAGGAGGACACTATGACAGTGGGACCTAACGTTACGTTATGTGTGTTGTTTCTCAGAGGAGGACCGATATGACAGCTACTCTCGTATGCTGTTCAAGTACTTCCTGGCAGAGGGGGTGGTGTGTGGACATGAACTCTACGTGGCGTCTGCTCTGGACCACCCCAATGACATCCTACAGGTGTGTGTGTGTGTGCGTGCGTTCATACTGTCAGTCTGTCCCACTGTGTGCACAGACTTCGAGGGTGGTGTGTGTTGGGGGGGGGGCATTGTTGAGATGTTTCCGGATACATCATTCTGAAGGGGAGCAGAGCGCCTAAAGCTGTTTCCCACTCGGCACCACAGGAGGAGGGGAACTCCCATACTGATTGATAGTGGGAGGGGTCACAACTTAACCCCCTCTTTACATATCAAAGGGTTAGAGGAGGAGAGTAAGAGAGGAGGGAGGCCTCTGGTCTGGCATAATCAAATCATATTGGTCCCCAATTCAATCAGTTGCAGAAAAGGAAAATTGCAGAGCCAGGAACTGTACGGCAGTTTCTTTCCTCTGCGATTGATTGAACTGCGACCCTAGAAAGATGGTGCCAATGGAGAAGTTCCAACCCAACTTTGCTATATAGTAACTTTTATTGTGTTTCTCGACTTTTTTGTACAGACAATACTATTATCACATATGACCACCAAGTACTTCTGGACATCAGATCAACAGTTACTAACCTTGATTCCGACTTCAAATACGACTTCAACTCCGACTAAGCTGTTCCACTGATCATACTGGACCCTATTCCTTTGTTCCTTGGGCTAACAAAACACCGCAGGTGTAAACGCGGGAGATGCTGCAATGTTATGCCCTACTGAAACGAGGCTGGATGATGACGCTATGCACCTAGTACTGGGTGGATTCTCCATGCAGCGGCAGGATCGGAAGGAGGCTTCGGGAAGAACAAAAGGAGGTAGTGTGTTTTTTCCTAAATAACACCTTGTGTGCTGCTTCAAGTGTGAAGGAAATCTGGAGCTTTTGCTCACCTGATATCGAATACCTAATGGTAAGCTGCAGACTCTTATCTACCAAGAGCGTTCTCATCTGTAATTATCACGGCTGTCTACATTCCTCCACAGGCCAACACCACTTTGGTACTCGACAAACTGTATGGGGCCATAAACAAACAAGAAACCGCTCATCCAGAGGCAGCGTTCCTGGTGGGTGAGACTTTAAGGCAGTGAGACTTAACCTCACTTCTACCAACAAGTCTCCTGCACCGCTAGGGGTGATAAAACTCTAGACCACTTTTATTCTACCAACAGAAACGCATACAGGGCCCTCCCTCGTCCTCCGTTCAGCAGATCTAACCACGACTCCATTCTCCTGCTTCCTGTTTACAAACAAAAAGCTCAAACAGGAAGTACCAGTGACGCGCTCAATGTGGAAATGGTCGGACGAAGCAGATGCGAGGCTACAAGACTGTTTTGCTAGTACAGACTGGAATGTATTGTTGTACAGACTGGGATGTGTTGCTGTACAGACTGGGATGTGTTGCTGTACAGACTGGGATGTGTTGCTGTACAGACTGGGATGTGTTGCTGTACAGACTGGGATGTGTTGCTGTACAGACTGGGATGTGTTGCTGTACAGACTGGGATGTGTTGCGGTACAGACTGGGATGTGTTGCTGTACAGACTGGGATGTGTTGCTGTACAGACTGGGATGTGTTGCTGTACACACTGGGATGTGTTGCTGTACACACTGGGATGTGTTGCTGTACACACTGGGATGTGTTGCTGTACACACTGGGATGTGTTGCTGTACACACTGGGATGTGTTGTGGGATTCATCGGATAACATTGAGGAGTTTACCACAACAGTCATGGAATTCATTAATAAGTGAATAGACGATATTGTCCCCACAGTGACTATAAGAACATATCCCAATCAAAAACCATGGATTACAGGCAATATCCATGCTGGACTAAAGGCTAGAGCTACCGCTTACAATGAACAAGGCACGGACATGGACGCATACAAGAAATCCTGCTACGACCTCCGAGACATCAAACATGCAAAAGGCCAAGGATGAATGTGGAATCCTATTTAACCGACACTAAACCTCAACACGGAGGCCCCTCAGGGATGTGTGCTTAGTCCCCTCCTGTACTCCCTGTACACACATGGCTGTGTGGTGCACACGACTCCAACACCATCATGTTTTCTGACAACACGACGGTGGTAAGCCTGATCACCAACGGCGATGAGTCAGCCTACAGGGAGGAGGTCAGAGACTTAGCAGTGTGGTGCCAGGACAACATCTTCTCCCTCAATGTTAGTAAGACCAAGGAGCTGATCGTGGACTACAGGATAAAGAGGGGAGAGCACACCCCCATCCAAATCAATTGGGCTGTTGTGGAGGGGGTTGAGAGCTTTAAGTTCCTTCACATCCACATCACTAAGGACATGACAAGGTCCACACACACCTGCTCAATCGTGAAGAGGGCACGGCAGCACCTCTTCCCCCTCAGTAGGCTGAAAAGATTTGGCATGATCCCTCAGATCCTCAAAACGTTCTACAGCTGCACCATCGAAAGCATCTTGACCGGCTGCGTCCCTCTTGGTATGGCTATTGCCCCACCCTTGACCACAAAGAACTACAAAGGGGGGTGCGGACAGCCCAGTACATCACTGGGGTTGTATTGTTTTATTTATCAAAAATAAAAAACAGAAATACCTTTTATTTACGTAAGTATTCAGACCCTTTGCTATGAGATTCTAAATTGAGCCCAGGTGCATCCTGTTTCCATTGATCATCCTTCAGATGTTTCTACATCTTGGGGTCCACCTGTGGTAAATTCAATTGACTGGACAGTATTTGTAAAGGCACACACCTGTCTATATAAGGTCCCACAGTTGACAGTGCATGTCAGAGCAAAAAGCAAGTCATGAGGTCGAAGGAATTGTCTGTAGAGCCGAGACAGGATTTTGTTGAGCACAGATCTGGGAAAAGGTACCAAACATTTCTGTAGCATTGAAGAGGCCATTGTGTTCTTGAGGACCTATCATTCTTAAATGGAAGACGTTTGGAAGCACCAAGACTCTTCCTAGAGCCATCCTCCCGTCCAAACTGAGCAATCAGGGAGGTGACCAAGACCAAGATTCACTGTTCTGATGAAACCGAGATTTAACTATTTGGCCTGAATGCCAAATGTCACATCTGGAGGTAACCAGGTACCACTCATCACCTGGCCAATACCATCCCTACGGTGAAGCATGGTGGTGGCAGCCTCATTCTGTGGGTATGTTTTTCAGCGGCAGGGACTGAGAGACTAGTCAGGATCGAGGGAAAGATGAACGGAGCAAAGTACAGAGATCCTTAATGAAAACCTGCTCCAGAGCGCTCAGGACCTCAGACTGGGGCAAAGTCTCACCTTCCAACAGGACAACCCCCCCTAACAGACCGCCAAGACAACTCAGGAGTGGCTTCGGGACAAGTCTCTGAATGTCCTTGAGTTCCCCAGCCGATCGAACATCTCTGGAGAGACCTGAAAATGGCTGTGCAGCGACCCCCCCCCCCCCCCATCCAATCTGACAGAGCTTGAAAGGATCTGCAGAGGAGAATGTGAGAAACTCCCCAAATACAGGTGTGCCAAGCTTGTAGCGTCATACCCAAGAAGACTCAAGGCTTTAATCGCTGCCAGAGGTGCTTCAACAAAGCACTGAGTAAAAGGTCTGAATACTTACTTACAGTAGCACTCAAGTTTGGACACACCTACTCATTCAAGGGTTTATTTTTACTTTGTAGGATCATTTTGAAGACTTTTTAAAACTATGAAATAACACAAAAAAAGTGTTAAACAAATCAAAAAATATTTTATAATTGATATTCTTCAAGTAGCCCCCCTTTGCCTTGATGACAGCTATGCACACTCTTGGCATTCTCTCAACCAGCTTCATGAGGTAGTCACCTGGAATACATTTCAATTAACAGGTGTGACTTAAGTTCATTTGTGGAATTTCTTTCTTTCCTTAATGCGTTTGTGAAAAGGTAGGGGTGGTATACAGAAGATGGACATATTTAGTAAAATACCAAGTCTGTATTATGGCAAGAACAGCTCAAATAAGCAAAGAGAAAAGACAGTCCATTGCTTTGACACAAAGGTCAGTCAATCCGGAGAATTTCAAGAACTTTAAAAGTTTCTTCAAGTGCAGTCGCAAAAAACATCAAGTGCTATGATGAAACTGGCTCTCATGAGGACTGCCATAGGAAAGGAAGACCCAGAGTTACCTCTGCTGCAGAGGATCAGTTCATTAGAGCTAACATGTTTCAGAGTTCATGTCACATCTCAACTGTTCAGAGGAGATTGCGTGAATCAGGCCTTCATTTTTTTATTTTTTTTATTTCACCTTTATTTAACCAGGTAGGCAAGTTGAGAACACCTTTATTTAACCAGGTAGGCAAGTTGAGAACAAGTTCTCATTTACAATTGCAACCTGGCCAAGATAAAGCAAAGCAGTTCGACACATACAACGACACAGAGCTACACATGGAGTAAAACAAACATACAGTCAATAATACAGTATAAACAAGTCTATATACGATGTGAGCAAATGAGGTGATATAAGGGAGGTAAAGGGGAAAAAAAAATGTAATGGTCGAGTTGCTGCAAAGAAACCACTACTAAAGGACACCAATAATAAGAAGAGACTTGCTCGGGCCAAGAAACATGAGCAATGGACATTAGACCGGTGGAAATCGGTCTGTTGGTCTGATGAGTCCAAACTTGACATTTTTGGTTCCAACTGCTGTGTCTTTGTGAGACGCAAAGTAGGTGAATGGATGATCTCTGCCTGTGTGGTTCCCACCGTGAAGCATGGAGGAGGAGGTGTGATGGTGTGGAAGTGCTTTGCTGGTGACACTCTGTGATTTTATTTAGAATTCATGGCACACTTAACCAGTATGGCTACCACAGTATTCTGCAACGATACACCATCCCATCTGATTTGGGCTTATTGGGACTATCATTTGTTTTTCAACAGGACAATGACCCAACACACCTCCAGGCTGTGTACAGGCTATTTTACCAAGAAGGAGATTGATGGAGTGCTGCATCAGATGACCTGGCCACCACAATCACCTGACCTCAACCCAATTGAGATGGTTAGGGATGAGTTGGACCACGGAGTGAAGGACAATCAGCCAAAAGGTTCTCAGCATATGTGGGAACTCCTTCAAGACTTTTGGAAAACTTTTCTGGTGAAGCTTGTTGAGAGAATGCCAAGAGTGTGCAAAGCTGTCATCAAGGCAAAGGGTGGCTACTTTTGAAGAATCTCAAATATAAAATATATTTTGATTTGTTTAACGCCTTTTTGGTTCCACACAATTCTATATGTGTTATTTCATAGTTTTGATGTCTTCACTATTAAAATGGAATTTTATAGTAAGGCTGTAACATAACAAAATGTGGAAAAGGTGAGGGGTTTGAATACTTTCTGAATGCACTGTAGGTCCATTCATGTGTATTTTATTTTATCCCTGTTACTGTTATGTTTTTTATTGTTTAATAACTCTGCATTGTTGGGAAAGGCTCGTAAGCATGCATTTCAATGTTTAGTCTACACCAGCTGTATTCGGCGCATGTGATGAAAACAATTCTATTTGATTTAGATTTAGAAGCTTTGGTTTGAACTGGTCATATTGGTGGTGCTTTGCAACCCTACACCATGCTTCTGGGCTCGACGTTGTTTTGACCAGACTGTTGGTGTAGCCTACGTCATAGTTATGTGTCTGACGTGCGTGAGATGTGTATGAATGAAGGTCAAGCTGGTGTGTGTGTGTGTGTGTGTTACAGTGAAGTGCGTGTTAGAGGAGGTGTCTGAGGGGACTGTCTGCGTCTGAACTCTGAAGGGCAGGTTGCTCAGTCCTGTGTTTTCCATGTCAGTCTCTCTATCTAGCTCTATCTCTGTCTCTGTCTCAATTCAACTTAAGGTCTTTATTGGCAGGGGAAACATAGTGTTTACGTTGCCAAAGCAAGTGAAATGGATAAACAAAAGTGAAATAAACAATGAAAAAATGAACAGTAAACATTACACTCACACAAGTTCCAAAATAATAAAGAATTTCAAATGTCATTATGTTAAAAAAATGGGAAATAAATAAACATAAATATGGGTTGTATTCTCTCTCCCTCTTTCTCTATCTCTCGTTCTCTTTCGCAATCTCTTTCCATCTCTCTCTCTCCATTCCCCCCTCTCCGAGGCTTATTAAACCTGTCTACTCAGGTGTGTGTGTGTGTGTGTGTGTTAGACAGTCCCCCTCCTCTCAGGTTCCATCCCATTTGTAACAGACTCAGTCAGCTCTCTGAGAGATGTGCTCCGAGACCTGTCTAGTCAGTGTCTACTAATTGATTTAACCTCTGTGTCTCTGTCTGGAGGGACATGCCACTGTTAATGAGAAAACAACATGACACCTCATATACACCAGCTTCCTAGTCTACTACATGACAAGGACTCTTGTTTCACACAGTAACACAAAATGTATGTGTTGATTCATATTATTTGCCATCATGCTGAATTCCACACAATACAACCTGAAGACTGAATAAAATAGAGTAGTGTATAAACAATGCAATTGTGTTATTATCTGTAGGAACTCCCCGCCCCCATCCTGGATGACATCGCCAGCCCCAAAACAGTGGAGGACCAGGCAAAGTCATGTGACCCTGAGAGTCAGGACGCCATGAAGATCGCCTGGCGCTACCAGCACCTGCCAAAAGTACAGGTAAATGTGTGTGTGTAGGCAGTCAAGGCATGGGGTCACAGGTCTAGCTCTTGGTTCTATGGGGGTGACTATTGTCTTCACCTCTAAATCCATCAGCTCCTAAACTCCTAGCCTCTCCATTCAGAGCTGGTGGAGATTACTCACACTTAGCTGCTGCTAGGTGGGGCCTGTCGACACACACACATACACACCCTGCCTAGCCTGGGAAACCAGGGTACCTGCAGCCCATCTAATGGCACGCCACCCGCCTTAACCCTCATAACCCAGATCTGTCCCCTCTTAAATCCCTGTCTATCCCCTTACCAGGGGCGCTGGCAATACACTCTTTCTTCCACTCTAAGGAATGGTGACCCCCTCCATCCTCCTCTCCTCCCCTCTCTCCCCTGCCCAGGCTATAATCCACATCGCTATGTGGATTAACAGCACACAGCAAGTCCCTGGAGATCTCTCTTTCTCTGTCTCTCTCTGGAAACGTCTTTATCTCTGTGTCTTTCCCTCACCTCTCCCCCTTCCCCACCCTCCCAAAACCAGACTTTACAAACCAAACTGTCAATAAGCTCCAGCCAGAGGATTTACATCCCAAATTCACTCCCTGAGTCCCCCTACACACCTCTCCTGCCAACCCTCTCCGCGTTGCCCTGTCCAATGAAGACATCAGATCAAAGGTGAGGTGTCCGGGGCCGGCCTGGAACACTAAGCGGTTCTCCCCCCTGCTTACAAAGAGAAGATGAGCCACTGACCCCCGCCCATCCTGTCAGGAGAGGGGCACACTGGGGGCCCTAATCCAGATTAGTGGTAGATTTAAGAGCCCGTCTGACAATGGGGCCCCTGGTTGCTTTCACTGGGGAGAGCAGGGCTACAGAACTCTCCCTTTCACCCAGGAGAAAACATCCTTCCACTCTCCCTCAGACCGGCACGGCTGTTTTCACAGCCACAAGTGGACGGTTATGTGGAGACATGATTAACATGCTGGTTGTAAAACTCAAGTTTTAATTTCATCAAACAGGATTTTGAAACACTTGTATGAACTATGAGCAAGTCATCTATTTAAAGTTATCATACTCTACTTGTTGAAAGTGAGGACGTTTCACACTTACGAAGTAGGATTATCTACCCTAGTTGCAATGTGATCAACAGCAGTGTCAAATGGACACGGCTTTTCTCTCAACACTAACTGTTGACCCTCAGACGGCCCTGGCGTCCTCGTCGAGGTTCGGACACTACTACGACGTCTCCAAGACAATGGACCCTGAGATCTGCCAGGCGGCCAGGTGCCACGGCTTCTACCTTCCAGAACACTCCACCGCTGTGACATCACCCACCGCCACCACCCCCGGCCAGAGGTAACCCGGCAACCCCTGAACACTACCCCACCCTTATCTCTTCATGGTGCTCAGTATTATTTACACAATATATTGTGAGAACTTAGTCAAAACCTGAGAAGCTCACCCTACAACCTGAGGAGCCAACCGTACATTGACACATATCTAGTAGTATACGTATCACGTTTTGGAAGCATCTAAGGGACACTATTGTCATGTCTTAGAGAAGCTTTTGGATTAGGTTGGGATTAACCTACAGTGTGAAGAGTAATTGTAGATGGGCAATGCTTAGACAGTTACTCTAACTAAACCCCCCCCCATCAGATCGGGATGGTCTATTATGGTCAGTGTCTGATGTTTATAACCAGCTGGTTAAGCATGTATAAAAACAGGGGCAGTCTCTAGGTAGGAAGGCTAGTTGGCTGAGATGAGACATTCAGCAGTGGTGAATGTAGAGGGACCGTTTGCTGTGAGTTTGTTTTGTTCATCGTTGAGTGTGCTTAGGGTTCAGAGGTCAGGCACACTATTTACATGAGAGAGAGCGGTGAGACACACACAAGCGCATATACACACACACACACAGTCAGATACCGAGTCAGACACGATTGGCAAACAGGCCAATCTGGAGCGGAGATGAGGTTTTATAGAACCCCTCTGCTTTCATGTCTGCAAACAGACACCCTTTAACTCTGGACCATGCAAACGTGAGTGAGTGTGTCTGGCCAATTTCAGTTGACTCATATTCACTATCACTGAGCAGTGTTGAGTAAAATCATTGTCATAGGAAATCTTTTTTATTTTGTCCTTTACGTTGTTAGACAGAATCCATCCTTCTCCTGTCGTTCTGTGGGTTAGTAATTAAGTCTGACAGTGGCATTGCCATCATAGTGGCACTGCCCATCAGGTTCTCTGAATAGAACACTGATCTGCCAGACAACATGACAGCTGGTCAGCAGGAAACTATACCTGCACTGCTCACATAAACACACAGACAGACATACACACACAGACAGACAAACAGACATACACACATTCTCACTCCCTAGCCTCCCCTCTTGCACGTGGCCACCACCCCATGTTGCTACCCTGGCTGTTAAATTGCTCCGTTTCACTCGCTGGCATAATTGGCACAAATTGCTCTCTAGGTGATACAGCCCCTGTTGTTGAAAACCAAGCCTCCCCTCTCTCTCCTTTCTCCTTAGAGTGGAGGAGGAGGGAGGTAGCATTGAGCTAATGTGGCCTCCCTGAGTATGATACTAATTAGCACATGCGCTAGCCCCCGTGGCTAAGCACCTAGCCCTCAGCACCACCTGAATGGAGGGTGCCCAGTGGGGGCGGACGAAGCACAATGCCCTCAAACACAATGGCCACCAAGTGGAGGAAGCCAGCCCGGGGCTGCCTCTGACTCCAGGAGGAGGGAAGGAAAGCTGGTGGAATGGTTCTGCTATGAACCCCTGCAGGGTCAGAAGGTGCCATTGTTTTTGTTAATGATGAACAATCGGAGGCAATATGTTTGTTCTATGTGTAGCTATATGAGGAAGTGTGTACTGTGTCTGCCTGGTGTTTCTTTAGGCATGTGTATATGTGCCTGCTGTCTGGCTGGTGTGTGTCTGTCTGTTCCCCTGTGGGTAAGAATGTTCTTTAGTTCTGTTAGCCTGTAATTGCTGGCTAGCGTAACGACCTACTGTAAGACTCAATGGACAGTGGTTGTTACTACAGCCAGCTGATCTTAAGGAAGGATTTCTGTGTAAAACTTTACCCTGGCCATGATGTTGGCACATGGTTGACTTGGCAGGAGGTTATGTTAGGGTGGTTTGTGGTTATTAGGGAAAGGCAGAGATCTATTGTGAGTGACTTGTGTCCCTTGTCAATGGTGCACATCTTACCCTTCATTAACCATTCAAACACTGTGCCCATCCAATCGTAACCAGCAACCCATTAAATAACCTTTCTCAGCTAGTGTGTGTGTGTCTGTGTGTGTCATTACACCTCCAATCGGACCCTCAGGGAGCTGACAGGCCACCAGGTTTTAATTAGATTACCTGAATAAATGAATTGAATCTCTTGATAAGGCTCCTCCATTATATTCATCTGCTCTAGTGGTCATTGTAAAGCCCCGTCATGGGGGATAAGGAGCATTTGACTTCGTCTGTTGAGACTTGATACCTGTCCTGCAATAACCTCATGTTCTACTCCCTCCTTCCCTCTTTCTCCTCTCCTCCTCCATCCCTCTTTCTCCTTTTCTCTTCCCTCTCTTTACCCCTCCTCTCCACCCTCTCTCCAGCCCTATGCCAGAGACCTACTCCTCTCTGCTGAACAATCTCCAGGAGGTCATCCACAGGGAAGGCTTTGATGGATCCGTCCCCCAGGTAGGTACGCTCACTCTCACACGTCCATAGTCCTGTCACTACCCCTATACTCCCAACCCATATTACAGCTATCCTCTACCCAAATAGTTCCCCATATAGGGGTCTACTGTTAGCTCTACTCTAACCTGCTCCTCTCTACTGTTAACTATACTCTAACCTGCTCCTCTTTACTGTTAGCTCTACTCTAACCTGCTCCTCTCTGCTGTTAGCTCTACTCTAACCTGCTCCTCTCTGCTGTTAGCTCTTCTCTAACCTGCTCCTCTCTGCTGTTAGCTATACTCTAACCTGCTCCTCTCTGCTGTTAGCTCTACTCTAACCTGCTCCTCTCTGCTGTTAGCTCTTCTCTAACCTGCTCCTCTTTACTGTTAGCTATACTCTAACCTGCTCCTCTCTGCTGTTAGCTCTACTCTAACCTGCTCCTCTCTGCTGTTAGCTCTACTCTAACCTGCTCCTCTCTGCTGTTAGCTCTACTCTAACCTGCTATACTCTAACCTGCTCCTCTCTGCTGTTAGCTCTACTCTAACCTGCTCCTCTCTGCTGTTAGCTCTACTCTAACCTGCTCCTCTCTACTGTTAGCTCTACTCTAACCTGCTCCTCTCTGCTGTTAGCTCTACTCTAACCTGCTCCTCTCTGCTGTTAGCTATACTCTAACCTGCTCCTCTCTGCTGTTAGCTCTACTCTAACCTGCTCCTCTCTGCTGTTAGCTATACTCTAACCTGCTCCTCTCTGCTGTTAGCTCTACTCTAACCTGCTCCTCTCTGCTGTTAGCTATACTCTAACCTGCTCCTCTCTACTGTTAGCTCTACTCTAACCTGCTCCTCTCTGCTGTTAGCTCTTCTCTAACCTGCTCCTCTCTGCTGTTAGCTCTTCTCTAACCTGCTCCTCTCTGCTGTTAGCTCTTCTCTAACCTGCTCCTCTCTGCTGTTAGCTCTACTCTAACCTGCTCCTCTCTGCTGTTAGCTCTACTCTAACCTGCTCCTCTCTGCTGTTAGCTCTACTCTAACCTGCTATACTCTAACCTGCTCCTCTCTGCTGTTAGCTCTACTCTAACCTGCTCCTCTCTGCTGTTAGCTCTACTCTAACCTGCTCCTCTCTACTGTTAGCTCTACTCTAACCTGCTCCTCTTTACTGTTAGCTCTACTCTAACCTGCTCCTCTCTGCTGTTAGCTCTACTCTAACCTGCTCCTCTCTACTGTTAGCTCTACTCTAACCTGCTCCTCTCTGCTGTTAGCTCTACTCTAACCTGCTCCTCTCTGCTGTTAGCTATACTCTAACCTGCTCCTCTCTGCTGTTAGCTCTTCTCTAACCTGCTCCTCTCTGCTGTTAGCTATACTCTAACCTGCTCCTCTCTGCTGTTAGCTCTACTCTAACCTGCTCCTCTCTGCTGTTAGCTCTACTCTAACCTGCTCCTCTTTACTGTTAGCTATACTCTAACCTGCTCCTCTCTGCTGTTAGCTCTACTCTAACCTGCTCCTCTCTGCTGTTAGCTCTACTCTAACCTGCTCCTCTCTGCTGTTAGCTCTACTCTAACCTGCTATACTCTAACCTGCTCCTCTCTGCTGTTAGCTCTACTCTAACCTGCTCCTCTCTGCTGTTAGCTCTACTCTAACCTGCTCCTCTCTACTGTTAGCTCTACTCTAACCTGCTCCTCTCTGCTGTTAGCTCTACTCTAACCTGCTCCTCTCTGCTGTTAGCTATACTCTAACCTGCTCCTCTCTGCTGTTAGCTCTACTCTAACCTGCTCCTCTCTGCTGTTAGCTATACTCTAACCTGCTCCTCTCTGCTGTTAGCTATACTCTAACCTGCTCCTCTCTGCTGTTAGCTATACTCTAACCTGCTCCTCTCTACTGTTAGCTCTACTCTAACCTGCTCCTCTCTGCTGTTAGCTCTTCTCTAACCTGCTCCTCTCTGCTGTTAGCTCTTCTCTAACCTGCTCCTCTCTGCTGTTAGCTCTACTCTAACCTGCTCCTCTCTGCTGTTAGCTCTACTCTAACCTGCTCCTCTCTGCTGTTAGCTCTACTCTAACCTGCTATACTCTAACCTGCTCCTCTCTGCTGTTAGCTCTACTCTAACCTGCTCCTCTCTGCTGTTAGCTCTACTCTAACCTGCTCCTCTCTACTGTTAGCTCTACTCTAACCTGCTCCTCTTTACTGTTAGCTATACTCTAACCTGCTCCTCTTTACTGTTAGCTCTACTCTAACCTGCTCCTCTTTACTGTTAGCTCTACTCTAACCTGCTCCTCTCTGCTGTTAGCTCTACTCTAACCTGCTCCTCTCTACTGTTAGCTCTACTCTAACCTGCTCCTCTCTGCTGTTAGCTCTACTCTAACCTGCTCCTCTCTGCTGTTAGCTATACTCTAACCTGCTCCTCTCTGCTGTTAGCTCTACTCTAACCTGCTCCTCTCTGCTGTTAGCTATACTCTAACCTGCTCCTCTCTGCTGTTAGCTATACTCTAACCTGCTCCTCTCTGCTGTTAGCTATACTCTAACCTGCTCCTCTCTACTGTTAGCTCTACTCTAACCTGCTCCTCTCTGCTGTTAGCTCTTCTCTAACCTGCTCCTCTCTGCTGTTAGCTATACTCTAACCTGCTCCTCTCTGCTGTTAGCTATACTCTAACCTGCTCCTCTCTGCTGTTAGCTCTACTCTAACCTGCTCCTCTCTGCTGTTAGCTCTACTCTAACCTGCTCCTCTCTGCTGTTAGCTCTACTCTAACCTGCTCCTCTCTACTGTTAGCTCTACTCTAACCTGCTCCTCTCTGCTGTTAGCTCTACTCTAACCTGCTCCTCTCTGCTGTTAGCTCTACTCTAACCTGCTCCTCTCTGCTGTTAGCTCTACTCTAACCTGCTCCTCTCTGCTGTTAGCTCTACTCTAACCTGCTCCTCTCTACTGTTAGCTATACTCTAACCTGCTCCTCTCTACTGTTAGCTCTACTCTAACCTGCTCCTCTCTGCTGTTAGCTCTACTCTAACCTGCTCCTCTCTACTGTTAGCTATACTCTAACCTGCTCCTCTCTACTGTTAGCTATACTCTAACCTGCTCCTCTCTGCTGTTAGCTCTACTCTAACCTGCTCCTCTCTGCTGTTAGCTCTACTCTAACCTGCTCCTCTCTACTGTTAGCTATACTCTAACCTGCTCCTCTCTACTGTTAGCTCTACTCTAACCTGCTCCTCTCTGCTGTTAGCTATACTCTAACCTGCTCATCTCTGCTGTTAGCTATACTCTAACCTGCTCCTCTCTGCTGTTAGCTGCTCCTACTGTTAGCTCTACTCTAACCTGCTCCTCTCTGCTGTTAGCTCTTCTCTAACCTGCTCCTCTCTGCTGTTAGCTCTACTCTAACCTGCTCCTCTCTGCTGTTAGCTCTACTCTAACCTGCTATACTCTAACCTGCTCCTCTCTACTGTTAGCTATACTCTAACCTGCTCCTCTCTACTGTTAGCTATACTCTAACCTGCTCCTCTCTGCTGTTAGCTCTACTCTAACCTGCTCCTCTCTGCTGTTAGCTCTACTCTAACCTGCTCCTCTCTACTGTTAGCTATACTCTAACCTGCTCCTCTCTACTGTTAGCTATACTCTAACCTGCTCCTCTCTGCTGTTAGCTATACTCTAACCTGCTCCTCTCTGCTGTTAGCTATACTCTCATCCATATCAAATAATTGCCCTTCCCAACACCCCTCTTCAAGTTGCCATGTTAATTCCTCTCACCTGACTAGAATGACTTCATCAGTGTTATGGTGATGCTTGCAGCAGAGCAGACAGCTGTGTGTGTGTGTGTGTGTGTGTGTGTGTGTGTGTGTGTGTGTGTGTGTGTGTGTGTGTGTGTGTGTGTGTGTGTGTGTGTGTGTGTGTGTGTGTGTGTGTGTGTGTGTGTGTGTGTGTGTGTGCCATCTTTGAAACATATCTTTGTTTTAATGATTGTCAATCCTCTTCAGAATGTCAGAAATGCCATCTGTCTCTCTCGGTGTTTCTATTTTAGTTTTTCCACTGAGGTGTGTGGAGGGTGGGGGGGGGCGGGTCACCTAGATTCTGTGACCCCTCTGCTCCTCACCTGGAGCCTCCTCCCCCCTCTCCCCCTGTCACTCACACACAGGATTACCCCCCCTGACCCAGCGCTGTCAATCATTCATTAATTAAGCTCTGACATCATCAAAGCGCTTTTGGCAGAGCAGAGGAATGCAGACAGGCCACAGATGGACATGGGCACCATCACAAGAATTTCCAGTATAGGGAAGACTGTGTGTGTGTGTGTTTCCACCCCTGCTCATACTGTTTGTCTTGGATGTTGGCTACAGAAACCAGGCATAATATTATCACTTCATAATGTAGTCTCTTTGGGCCCTATATGTTACTCCTTTGCTATAATTTGGTGTTTTCTGGCTTGACTGTCAGGTGTCTTTTGTTCTGGGGCAGTACGGCTTGGCTGTATGGTGGGGCTCTGGTTGGTGGGTTTGGGCTGTGTTTTGGCACTGTTCCCCGACTCTCTATAAGAGTACTAAACAGCTTCTCTCTATAGGAGTACTAAACACCTTCTCTCTATAGGAGTACTAAACACATTCTCCCTATAGGAGTACTAAACCACTTCTCTCTATAGGAGTACTAAACACTTTCTCTCTATAGGAGTACTAAACACTTTCTCTCTATAGGAGTACTAAACACCTTCTCCCTATAGGAGTACTAAACACCTTCTCCCTATAGGAGTACTAAACAACTTCTCTCTATAGGAGTACTAAACACTTTCTCTCTATAGGAGTACTAAACATCTTCTCCCTATAGGAGTACTAAACACCTTCTCCCTATAGGAGTACTAAACACTTTCTCCCTATAGGAGTACTAAACACCTTCTCTCTATAGGAGTACTAAACACTTTCTCTCTATAGGAGTACTAAACACCTTCTCTCTATAGGAGTACTAAACACCTTCTCCCTATAGGAGTACTAAACACCTTCTCTCTATAGGAGTACTAAACACCTTCTCCCTATAGGAGTACTAAACAGCTTCTCTCTATAGGAGTACTAAACACCTCTCTATAGGAGTACTAAACACCTTCTCTCTATAGGAGTACTAAACACCTTCTCTCTATAGGAGTACTAAACACTTTCTCTCTATAGGAGTACTAAACACCTTCTCTCTATAGGAGTACTAAACACCTTCTCTCTATAGGAGTACTAAACACCTTCTCCCTATAGGAGTACTAAACACCTTCTCCCTATAGGAGTACTAAACAACTTCTCTCTATAGGGGTACTAAACACTTTCTCTCTATAGGAGTACTAAACACTTTCTCTCTATAGGAGTACTAAACACCTTCTCTCTATAGAAGTACTAAACACCTTCTCTCTATAGGAGTACTAAACACTTTCTCTCTATAGGAGTACTAAACAACTTCTCTCTATAGGGGTACTAAACACTTTCTCTCTATAGGAGTACTAAATATCTTCTCCCTATAGGAGTACTAAACAGCTTCTCTCTATAGGAGTACTAAACATCTTCTCCCTATAGGAGTACTAAACACCTTCTCTCTATAGGAGTACTAAACACCTTCTCTCTATAGGAGTACTAAACACCTTCTCTCTATAGGAGTACTAAACACCTTCTCCCTATAGGAGTAGTAAACACTTTCTCTCTATAGGAGTACTAAACACTTTCTCTCTATAGGAGTACTAAACACTTTCTCTCTATAGGAGTACTAAACACTTTCTCTCTATAGGAGTACTAAACACTTTCTCTCTATAGGAGTACTAAACACTTTCTCTCTATAGGAGTACTAAACACTTTCTCTCTATAGGAGTACTAAACACTTTCTCTCTATAGGAGTACTAAACACTTTCTCTCTATAGGAGTACTAAACACCTTCTCCCTATAGGAGTACTAAACACCTTCTCCCTATAGGAGTACTAAACACTTTCTCCCTATAGGAGTACTAAACACTTTCTCTCTATAGGAGTACTAAACACCTTCTCTCTATAGGAGTACTAAACACCTTCTCTCTATAGGAGTACTAAACACCTTCTCCCTATAGGAGTAGTAAACACTTTCTCTCTATAGGAGTACTAAACACCTTCTCTCTATAGGAGGAAACGTTGGCCTCTCTTCATGATGTTGCCACAGCAACAGGCATGTTACTACAGTTCCCTTCCCACTGGAGCCCAGGGGTCTGATAAACTGTGGTGGGATGTCTCTGACACACATACAAGCAGACAGGAAGTGAGTCAGGGATAAACGTTTGAGAGAATAGAAAAGGAGAAAGACAACAGGAATGACTGAGTGATTGAATAAGTTGGTCAGGAAGTGTAGGAGAAAGAGAGAGAGGGAGCGGGAAGAGGACAGAAGAGTGATACCCCTCCCTTGGGATTGTGCAAGGCCAACAGTGGAAACTCCTAGTAACAATGAGGTTTATTTATCTTAGATAGCACCAATGCTGAAAAAGGCCCTAGATCAATGGACAAGAGGAGAGAAAGAGAGATTGGAGAGGGCATAGAAAGAAGCAGGTTAAGAGGGATGAGAGAATAGAGAAAAGCATGCTGGGACATAAGGAAAAGCGAGAGACTGAGAAAAAGGGAAACACCAAAGCAGGGAGAAACGTTATTCTATAGTCTTAGGGTGTTTTGTGAGGGTGGGCAAGACTTTGAGGGTAACACTCCACCACCCCTCCCCACTGCCCCCCTTGGCCGGCAAGGTTAGTTCTGGTGCCAAGAATGTGCCGGCGTTTCTGGGTGGCAGCCATATTGGAATCCTGTCTGACAGGTCCATTGTGCCCCTGTCAGATGGCCTCTGTGATTGGGCAGTTGTGTCCAATCACGTTTGGCGGCTGTGTTCCGATGGTCTGTGCTGGTGAGCAGACTCTCCTGTCCTGTTGGGCTGCTAGTGTCTGTAAACTCTCCACTGTTTTGTTTACTACCACAAAGTGAGGGGTTTTAATTACCAACAGAAATATAATAAGTATTTTCTACGGTCATAGACACGTGTCCAATATTTTAGCTAAAAATGCAATGATAATGTGTCATTTCAACAATATATGAGGCATGGAACTCCATGACAATTCCTTACATGCACTGTTTTTATCAAGAGTCTCAGTATCTTTCTCTCTCTCTCTCTCTCTCTCTCTCTCTCTCTCTCTGTTTCTCTCTCTGTGTTTCTCTCTCTGTGTTTCTCTCTCTGTGTTCTTCTCTCTCTCTCTCTCTCTCTCTCTCTCTCTCTCTCTCTCTCTCTCTCTCTCTCTCTCTCTCTCTCTCTCTCTCTCTCTCTCTCTCTCTCTCTCACACACAGACCAAGTCACGGAACATCCTACGGATCGGGCTGCACTCCCTCGGCTCCGCCCTGTGGGATGACGACCTGTGTTGCCGTGAAAACCCAAGTCACGGCCACGCCCTCACCACCTTCCTTTACGGCCTCCGGGCCATGCTGAGGTCATCGCTCTCTGTTGCCGTGGTTACCGTGCCCTCACACCTCATCCAGGTATGAGTATGTGCCGTGCACTAAGACTGTCACAAAGGGAACATAGGCGTGTCACATGCACCCCAGCATTTTCAATTTGTGTTCATCGCCTTTCACATGTAACATTGTTCTATGGATTATCAGTAGTGTTGTTAACAGGAATCAACACCCTGTAGCGCAGTGTCACCAGGGTTAGACTACAGTATGTGTATGGTCAACACCCTGGAGCGCAGTGTCACCAGGGTTAGACTACAGTATGTGTATGGTCAACACCCTGGAGCACAGTGTCACCAGGGTTAGACTACAGTATGTTTATGGTCAACACCCTGGAGCACAGTGTCACCGGGGTTAGACTACAGTATGTGTATGGTCAACACCCTGGAGCACAGTGTCACCAGGGTTAGACTACAGTATGTGTATGGTCAACACCCTGGAGCACAGTGTCACCAGGGTTAGACTACAGTATATGTATGGTCAACACCCTGGAGCGCAGTGTCACCAGGGTTAGACTACAGTATGTGTATGGTCAACACCCTGGAGCACAGTGTCACCAGGGTTAGACTACAGTATATGTATGGTCAACACCCTGGAGCGCAGTGTCACCAGGGTTAGACTACAGTATGTGTATGGTCAACACCCTGGAGCACAGTGTCACCAGGGTTAGACTACAGTATATGTATGGTCAACACCCTGGAGCGCAGTGTCACCAGGGTTAGACTACAGTATGTGTATGGTCAACACCCTGGAGCACAGTGTCACCAGGGTTAGACTACAGTATGTGTATGGTCAACACCCTGGAGCACAGTGTCACCAGGGTTAGACTGGGTCTCACTGTTTCAGAATTGAAAGAGGGGTCCACTTTGCTGTCTGTGTGTGTGTGTGTGTGTGTGTATGCACACGTCCATCCGTTTGTGTGTACACGTCCGTCCGTCCGCCCGTGTGTGTGTGTGTGTGTGTTGGGCCTACTGAAGGCTGCTCTGCCCTGTCCTCAGTGGGCTGCTACATTGCCCCCTTTTGTTTTGACTGTTTCCTCTCTAGGTTTCTTCCTAGGTTTTGGCCTTTCTAGGGAGTTTTTCCTAGCCACCGTGCTTCTACACCTGCATTGCTTGCTGTTTGGGGTTTTAGGCTGGGTTTCTGTACAGCACTTTGAGATATCAGCTGATGTACGATGGGCTTTATAAATAAATTTGATTTGATTTTGATTTGGGCCTCTTGACATTATGGGCAATGCCACCCAGTCTCTCAATGGGACAAGGCTCTATGTTGGCTTAGCCACCCAGACTCTCAATGGGACAAGGCTCTATGTTGGCTTAACCACCCAGTCTCTCAATGGGACAAGGCTCTATGTTGGCTTAACCACCCAGTCTCTCAATGGGACAAGGCACTATGTTGGCTTAGCCACCCAGACTCTCAATGGGACAAGGCACTATGTTGGCTTAGCCACCCAGACTCTCAATGGGACAAGGCTCTATGTTGGCTTAACCACCCAGTCTCTCAATGGGACAAGGCTCTATGTTGGCTTAGCCACCCAGTCTCTCAATGGGACAAGGCTCTATGTTGGCTTAGCCACCCAGTCTCTCAATGGGACAAGGCTCTATGTTGGCTTAGCCACCCAGTCTCTCAATGGGACAAGGCTCTATGTTGGCTTAGCCACCCAGTCTCTCAATGGGACAAGGCTCTATGTTGGCTTAGCCACCCAGTCTCTCAATGGGACAAGGCTCTATGTTGGCTTAGCCACCCAGACTCTCAATGGGACAAGGCTCTATGTTGGCTTAGCCACCCAGTCTCTCAATGGGACAAGGCTCTATGTTGGCTTAGCCACCCAGACTCTCAATGGGACAAGGCTCTATGTTGGCTTAGCCACCCAGTCTCTCAATGGGACAAGGCTCTATGTTGGCTTAGCCACCCAGTCTCTCAATGGGACAAGGCTCTATGTTGGCTTAGCCACCCAGTCTCTCAATGGGACAAGGCTCGATGTTGGACTCTTATTCTGGGAGTCCTCAGCCATTCATCCATTAGACAAGCAGGGATGGCATGTGGCTTAGGCTCTAATGGACTGTTCAGTGCATTCAGAGGACTGTTTCACTGTTAGTCTACACCTGTTGTTTACGAAGCATGTGACATATACACATTTGATTTGAACCTCTTTGTTGGTTATTGTTGTTGCAGTAATTACATGCATCTATACATATTCTGTGTGTTCTATTAGATTAGATTTATTAGGATCCCCATTAGCCGATGCCGATGGCTACAGCTATTCTTATATGGGGTCCGACACATAACTAAAAGACAATCATTTACAATTGACATAAATTTAAAACATTCACATGTAGTGTGTGTGTGTTCATCTATCAGTTACACATGTCAGTACATACACACAACAAGTAGGTCACATGTCAGTACATACACACAACCAGTAGGTCACATGTCAGTACATACACACAACCAGTAGGTCACATGTCAGTACATACACACAACCAGTAGGTCACATGTCAGTACATACACACAACCAGTAGGTCACATGTCAGTACATACACACAACCAGTAGGTCACATGTCAGTACATACACACAACAAGTAGGTCACATGTCAGTACATACACACAACCAGTAGGTCACATGTCAGTACATACACACAACCAGTAGGTCACATGTCAGTACATACACACAACCAGTAGGTCACATGTCAGTACATACACACAACCAGTAGGTCACATGTCAGTACATACACACAACCAGTAGGTCACATGTCAGTACATACACACAACCAGTAGGTCACATGTCAGTACATACACACAACAAGTAGGTCACATGTCAGTACATACACACAACCAGTAGGTCACATGTCAGTACATACACACAACCAGTAGGTCACATGTCAGTACATACACACAACAGTACACACAACATACACACAACCAGTAGGTCACATGTCAGTACATACACACAACCAGTAGGTCACATGTCAGTACATACACACAACCAGTAGGTCACATGTCAGTACATACACACAACCAGTAGGTCACATGTCAGTACATACACACAACCAGTAGGTCACATGTCAGTACATACACACAACCAGTAGGTCACATGTCAGTACATACACACAACCAGTAGGTCACATGTCAGTACATACACACAACCAGTAGGTCACATGTCAGTACATACACACAACCAGTAGGTCACATGTCAGTACATACACACAACCAGTAGGTCACATGTCAGTACATACACACAACCAGTAGGTCACATGTCAGTACATACACACAACCAGTAGGTCACATGTCAGTACATACACACAACCAGTAGGTCACATGTCAGTACATACACACAACCAGTAGGTCACATGTCAGTACATACACACAACCAGTAGGTCACATGTCAGTACATACACACAACCAGTAGGTCACATGTCAGTACATACACACAACCAGTAGGTCACATGTCAGTACATACACACAACCAGTAGGTCACATGTCAGTACATACACACAACCAGTAGGTCACATGTCAGTACATACACACAACCAGTAGGTCACATGTCAGTACATACACACAACCAGTAGGTCACATGTCAGTACATACACACAACCAGTAGGTCACATGTCAGTACATACACACAACCAGTAGGTCACATGTCAGTACATACACACAACCAGTAGGTCACATGTCAGTACATACACACAACCAGTAGGTCACATGTCAGTACATACACACAACCAGTAGGTCACATGTCAGTACATACACACAACCAGTAGGTCACATGTCAGTACATACACACAACCAGTAGGTCACATGTCAGTACATACACACAACCAGTAGGTCACATGTCAGTACATACACACAACCAGTAGGTCACATGTCAGTACATACACACAACCAGTAGGTCACATGTCAGTACATACACACAACCAGTAGGTCACATGTCAGTACATACACACAACCAGTAGGTCACATGTCAGTACATACACACAACCAGTAGGTCACATGTCAGTACATACACACAACCAGTAGGTCACATGTCAGTACATACACACAACCAGTAGGTCACATGTCACATGTCAGTACATACACACAACCAGTAGGTCACATGTCAGTACATACACACAACCAGTAGGTCACATGTCAGTACATACACACAACCAGTAGGTCACATGTCAGTACATACACACAACCAGTAGGTCACATGTCAGTACATACACACAACCAGTAGGTCACATGTCAGTACATACACACAACCAGTAGGTCACATGTCAGTACATACACACAACCAGTAGGTCACATGTCAGTACATACACACAACCAGTAGGTCACATGTCAGTACATACACACAACCAGTAGGTCACATGTCAGTACATACACACAACCAGTAGGTCACATGTCAGTACATACACACAACCAGTAGGTCACATGTCAGTACATACACACAACCAGTAGGTCACATGTCAGTACATACACACAACCAGTAGGTCACATGTCAGTACATACACACAACCAGTAGGTCACATGTCAGTACATACACACAACCAGTAGGTCACATGTCAGTACATACACACAACCAGTAGGTCACATGTCAGTACATACACACAACCAGTAGGTCACATGTCAGTACATACACACAACCAGTAGGTCACATGTCAGTACATACACACAACCAGTAGGTCACATGTCAGTACATACACACAACCAGTAGGTCACATGTCAGTACATACACACAACCAGTAGGTCACATGTCAGTACATACACACAACCAGTAGGTCACATGTCAGTACATACACACAACCAGTAGGTCACATGTCAGTACATACACACAACCAGTAGGTCACATGTCAGTACATACACACAACCAGTAGGTCACATGTCAGTACATACACACAACCAGTAGGTCACATGTCAGTACATACACACAACCAGTAGGTCACATGTCAGTACATACACACAACCAGTAGGTCACATGGGGGAGAGGCGTCGCCCCGTGAGGTGTTGCTTTATTTGTTATTTGAAACCAGCTTTGCTGTTCACTTGCTCTATATGAGATAGGAGGTCCATGCACTCATGGCTCTGTATAATACTGTATATGAGATAGGAGGTCCATGCACTCATGGCTCTGTATATGAGAGGAGATCCATGCACTCATGACTCTGTATAATACTGTATATGAGATAGGAGGTCCATGCACTCATGGCTCTGTATAATACTGTATATGAGATAGGAGGTCCATGCACTCATGGCTCTGTATAATACTGTATATGAGATAGGAGATCCATGCACTCATGGCTCTGTATATGAGAGGAGATCCATGCACTCATGACTCTGTATAATACTGTATATGAGATAGGAGGTCCATGCACTCATGGCTCTGTATAATACTGTATATGAGATAGGAGGTCCATGCACTCATGGCTCTGTATAATACTGTATATGAGATAGGAGATCCATGCACTCATGGCTCTGTATATGAGAGGAGATCCATGCACTCATGACTCTGTATAATACTGTATATGAGATAGGAGGTCCATGCACTCATGGCTCTGTATAATACTGTATATGAGATAGGAGGTCCATGCACTCATGGCTCTGTATATGAGAGGAGATCCATGCACTCATGACTCTGTATAATACTGTATATGAGATAGGAGGTCCATGCACTCATGGCTCTGTATAATACTGTATATGAGATAGGAGGTCCATGCACTCATGGCTCTGTATAATACTGTATATGAGATAGGAGGTCCATGCACTCATGGCTCTGTATAATACTGTATATGAGATAGGAGATCCATGCACTCATGGCTCTGTATAATACTGTATATGAGATAGGAGGTCCATGCACTCATGGCTCTGTATAATACTGTATATGAGATAGGAGGTCCATGCACTCATGGCTCTGTATAATACTGTATATGAGATAGGAGGTCCATGCACTCATGGCTCTGTATAATACTGTATATGAGATAGGAGGTCCATGCACTCATGGCTCTGTATAATACTGTATATGAGATAGGAGATCCATGCACTCATGGCTCTGTATAATACTGTATATGAGATAGGAGGTCCATGCACTCATGGCTCTGTATAATACTGTATATGAGATAGGGGGTCCATGCACTCATGGCTCTGTATAATACTGTATATGAGATAGGAGGTCCATGCTCTCATGGCTCTGTATAATACTGTATATGAGATAGGAGGTCCATGCACTCATGGCTCTGTATAATACTGTATATGAGATAGGAGGTCCATGCACTCATGGCTCTGTATAATACTGTATATGAGATAGGAGGTCCATGCACTCATGGCTCTGTATAATACTGTATATGAGATAGGAGGTCCATGCACTCATGGCTCTGTATAATACTGTATATGAGAGGAGATCCATGCACTCATGACTCTGTATAATACTGTATATGAGATAGGAGGTCCATGCACTCATGGCTCTGTATAATACTGTATATGAGATAGGAGGTCCATGCACTCATGGCTCTGTATAATACTGTACGTGTCTTTGAATTGGTTCTGGACTTGGGGACTGTGAAAAGACCCCTGCTTGCATGTCTAGGGGGGTAAATGTGTGTCAGTGCTGTGTGTAAATTGACTATTCAAATCATTTGGAACGTACAACACATTGTTTCTTATAAAAACAAGAAGTGATGCATTCAGTCTTTCCTCAACTCTTATCCAAGACAGACTGTCAAGCACAGTATTAATATTAGATCTCTGATTGGAATGAAGAGCAAGACGTGATGCTCTGTTCTGGACCAGCTGCAGCTTAACCAGGTCCTTCTTTGCAGTACTTGACCACATGACTGGACAGTAACCAACACATAACAATCATTTTTTCACCTCTCCCACATTTCAAACTTACAGTGTGTGTGTGTGTGTGTGTGTGTGTGTGTTCGTCCTTACTCTGGACCCTCAGTGCGGAGTAGGTAGGGACATATGGCAGACGGTGGCTCTCTCCCAGAAACTCAGCCACAGAAACACACTCACTAGAACAGACATCCAGACCAGACCGATCTGATATAGGGCTGGGCGATATGGCCTAAAAATCATATCTTGATTTTTTTTTAAATCTAATTTATGTGCGATTTCATGATATACAGTATATATTTTTAACGTTTTCTCTAAATAAGCATTGTTGCACAATTTCAGGTCAAATACACTGCATTTCAAACAGTCAGCAAAAATCTAATGAATTCAGGGCTTATAAAATGATATCTAGGCTAAATATAAGCCTTCCGCATCCATAAGACCCGATAATAATTTACATTTTTGATTAATATAGTTGAACCTTTATTGTATGCTATAGCTTGGAACATAAATACATGGGACTCTAGATGACATCATAATGAGGTTTTGTTTCCAACATTTCGTCTGTTTTCCTAAAGAAGTTAAATCCCCTATGTGTTTTGTTTCCTTGCCACAATACTAACAAGAATCGCGATACTGGTATGTTCCCGGGCCCTACCCTGTACCCCCTAACCCTGTCCTGAGAGGTAGTATGGACAACGATGCCTTCTCTGATGGGAGTGACCACTGACTGTCCCTCTCTGGCCTGAATACTAAACCCTTCATATCTGATTCTCTACCCCCCTCCACCCTGTAACAACCACGTGATGTTGGAGGTATAGCAACACGTGATGTTGGAGGTATAGCAACACGTGATGTTGGAGGTATAGCAACACGTGATGTTGGAGGTATAGCAACACGTGACTGTGATAGAGGAAGCTTTATTTAGCTAGTTGGTTAGTCTGGTCTCTCTCAGCCACAGACAGTCTAGACTGGCAGCAGTGGGGCTAGCTGGGCTATCCATTATTAAACACCCACACCCAGGGAGGAAGAGTGATGCACAGAAAGCCTCCTCACACCGCCCAGTGCCACAGTCCACTTGAAACTTTAATCAGGACCTCGGTCCCCTTGCTCATCACACACACCCATCATTCAGAGCCCCACTAGTTTTGATCCCTACCTTTTTAGCTAAAAATAATAATATATATTATTTTTTGAGGGATGCATGCTTTGCATGTAATGTTGACATTAATACGTGTCACACATCAGTTTGGAAACGATGTACATTTAAAAAAAATATATATATTGAGTTAATAAAGCCACATACAAACTTGGTCTCTTTTTTGCTTTCTTGAGTAAGGCAGCTCCAAAATGCAGGTGTTTCAGCCTAGCTCAGTGCTTTCTGTGGTGGAGGGGCAGCCAGTGCAAAATACAGAACATAGGGGTTGGTAATGTTCTCTATTTGCGCCGTGAATGGCTCAGTGTTCTGTCACTCATGGGGACACTACGTCACCGCCAAATCTAAGGGTAGAGCTCGAAATTCAAGCCCCTTGGGTGCTGCCTTAGTTACATTAGTAGTGCCCATCCAAGAAGATTCAAGGTCATTGTCCACAGATACAATTATGTCAAATCACATACAGTTGAAGTCGGAAATGTACATACACTTAGGTTGGAGTCATTAAAACTCGTTTTTCAACCACCACAAATTTCTTGTTAACAAACTATAGTTTTGGCAAGTCGGTTAGGACATCTACTTTGTGCATGACACAAGTACTTTTTCCAACAATTGTTTACAGACAGATTATTTCACTTATAATTCACTGTATCACAATTCCAGTTGGTCAGAAGTTTACATACACTAAGTTGACTGTGCCTTTAAACATCTTGGAAAAATGATGTCATGGCTTTAGAAGCTTCTTATTGACATTGTTTGAGTCAATTGGAGGTGTACCTGTGGATGTATTTCAAGGCCTAACTTCAAACACAGTGCCTCTTCGCTTGACATCATGGGAAAATCAAAAAATATCAGCCAAGTCCTCAGAAAATAAATTGTAGACCTCCACAAGTCGGGTTCATCCTTGGGAGCAATTTCCAAACGCCTGAAGGTACCACATATATCTGAACAAACAATAGTACGCAAGTATAAACACCATGGGTCCACGCAGCCGTCGTACTGCTCAGGAAGGAGACTCGTTCTATCCCCTAGAGATGAATGTACTTTGGTGTGAAAAGTGCAAATCAATCCCAGATCAACAGCAAAGGACCTTGTGAAGATGCTGGAGGAAACGGGTACAAAAGTATCTATATCCACAGTAAAACGAGTCCTATATTGACATAACCTGAAAGGCCGCTCAGCAAGAAAGAAGCCACTGCTCCAAAACCGCCATAAAAATGGCAGACTACGGTTTGCAACTGCACATGGGGACAAAGATCGTATGTTTTGGAGAAATGACCATTGTTATGTTTGGAGGTAAAAGGGAGAGGCTTGCAAGCTGAATAACACCATCCCAACTGTGAAGCACGGGGGTGGCAGCATCATGTTGTGGGGGTGCTTTGCTGCAGGAGAGACTGGTGCACTTCACAAAATAGATGGCATCATGAGGTAGGAAAAGAATGTGGATATATTGAAGCAACATCTCAAGACATCAGTCAGGAAGTTAAAGCTTGGTATTTAATAGGTCTTCCAAATGGACAACGACCTCAAACACACTTCCAAAGTTGTGGCAAAATGGCTTAAGGACAACAAAGTCAAGGTATTGGAGTGGCCATCACAAAGCCCTGACCTCAATCCTATAGAACATTTGTGGGCAGAACTGAAAAAGCGTGTGCGAGCAAGGAGGCCTACAAACCTGACTCAGTTACACCAGCTCTGTCAGGAGGAATGGGCCAAAATTCACCCAACTTATTGTGGGAAGCTTGTGGAAGGCTACCTGAAACATTTGACCCAAGTTTAACAATTTAAAGGCAATGCTACCGAATGCTAATTGAGCGTATGTTAACTTCTGACCCACTGGGAATGTGATGAAAGAAATAAAAGCTGAAATAAATCATTCTCTCTACTATTTTTCTGACATTTCACATTCTAATAAGGTTGCCATGGACCCAAAAATATTTTGGGTCCATGGCCAGGAATTTCCCCAGACCTTAATCCCATTGAGAATTTGTGGTCAGTCCTCAAGAGGCGGGTGGACAAACAAAACCCCAAAAAATTCTGGCAAACTACAAGCATTTATTATGCAAGGATGGGCTGCCATCAGTCAGGATGTGGCCCAGAAGTTAATTGACAGCATGCCAGGGTAGATTGCAGAAGTCTTGAAAAAGGAGAGTCAACACTGCAAATATTGACTCTTTGCATCAACTTCATGTAATTGTCAATAAAAGACTTTGACACTTATGAAATGCTTGTAATTATACTTCAGTATTCCATAGTAACATCTAACAAAAATATCTAAAGACACCGAAGCAGCAAACTTTGTGGAAATTAATATTTGTGTCATTCTCAAAACCTTTGTCCACGACTGCATATAGGGGAAAGGATAACTGCATTGAAGCGGCAAGACGTCGGCATTTGGTTTATTGATTGTGATATGTTGTCTGATGACCTACAGGTAACTGCCAAAATCAGGGAAACACTTGAGTAAATGAGGCATACATAGTATATTGAAAGCAGGTGCTTCCACACACATGTGGTTCTTGAGTTAATTAAGCAATTAACATCCCATCATGCTTAGGGTCATATATAAAAATTCCCAGTTGCCCGTTTTTTTGGCTACCATGGCTAGAAGAAGAGATCTCAGTGACTTTGAAAGAGAGGTCTCTAAGGAGCATAGGGGGTTTAAAGGGTGTGTGCATCAGTCACCAGATTTCAACCCAATTGAACGCTTATGGGAGATTCTGGAGCGGCGCCTGAGACTGTATTTTCCATCACCAAAACACCAAATTATGAAATTGATCGTGAAAGAATGTTGTCACATCCCTCCAATAGACTTCCAGACACTTGTCGAATCTATGCCATGGCTCCTTGAAGCTGTTCTGGTGGCTCTTGGTGGCCCAACGCCCTATTAAGTTGGTGTTTCCTTTATTTTGGCAGTTACTCGTATGTGAAGGAGAAGCCGACGCGGTGGATCAGACAGTGAGGGGACAGACAAATCATATTAAAGGTTATTTGTCACGTGCGCCGAATACAACAGGTGTAGTAGACCTTACAGTGAAATGCTTACTTACAGGCTCTAACCAATGGTGCGGGAAAAAAAAGGTGTGTGTGTGTGTGTGTGTAGGTAAGTAAAGAAATAAAACAACAGTAAAAATAAATTTGAAAAAAGAGTAGCAAGGCTATATACTGTTAGTCAGGCTTATTGAGGTAGTATGTACATGTAGGTATCGTTAAAGTGACTGTGCATGTATGATGAACAGAGAGTAGCAGAAGTGTAAAAAGAGGGGTTGGTGGGTGGTGGGACACAATGCAGATAGTCCAAGTAACCATTTGGTTACCTGTTCAGGAGACTTATGGCTTGGGGGTAAAAACTGTTGAGAAGCCTTTTTGTCCTAGACTTGGCACTCCGATACAGCTTGCCATGCAGTAGGAGAGAGAACAGTCTGATGGGTGGCTGGGGTCTTTGACAATTTTTAGGGCCTTCCTCTGACACTGCCTGGTGTAGAGGTCTTGGATGGCAGGGAGCTTTGCCGTACACACTACCCTCTGAAGTGCCTTGCGGTCAGAGGCCGAGCAATTGCCGCACCAGGCAGTGATGCAACCAGTCAGGATGCTCTCGATGTTGCAGCTGTAGAACCTTTTGAGGATCTCAGGACCCATGCCAAATCTGTTTAGTTTCCTGAGGGGGAATAGGCTTTGTTGTGCCCTCTTCACGACAATCTTGGTGTGTTTGGACCAATCTAGTTTGTTGTTGATGTGGACACCAAGGAATTTGAAGCTCTCAACCTGCTCCACTACAGCCCCGTCGATGAGAATGGGGACGTGCTCGGTGTTCCTTTTCCTGTAGTCCACAATCATCTCCTTAGTCTTGGTTACGTTGAGGTATAGGTTGTTATTCTGGTACCACCCGGCCAGGTCTCTGACCTCCTCCCTATAGACTGTCTCGTCATTGTCGGTGATCAGGCCTACCACTGTTGTGTTGTCAGCAAACTTAATGATGGTGTTGGAGTCTTGCCTGGCCATGCAGTCGTGGGTGAACAGGGAGTACAGGAGGGGACTGAGCACGCGCCCCTGGGGAGCTCCAGTGTTGAGGATCAGTGTGGCAGATGTGTTGCTACCTACCCTCACCACCTGTCAGGAAGTCCAGGATCCAGTTGCAGAGGGAGGTGTTTAGTCCCAGGATCCTTAGCTTGGTGATGAGCTTTGAGGGTACTATGGTGTTGAACACTGAGCTGTTGTCAATGAACAACATTCTCACATAGGTGTTCCTTTTGTCCAGGTATGAAAGGGCAGTGTGGAGTGCAATAGAGATTGCATCATCTGTGGATCTGTTTGGGCTGTATGCAAATTGGAGTGGGTCTAGGGTTTCTGGGATAATGGTGTTATGTGAGCCATTACCAGCCTTTCAAAGCACTCCATGGCTATGGACGCTATGGAACAGCTGATGATCTCATGCATGCCTCAGTGTTGCTTGCCTTGAAGCGAGCATAGAAGTGATTTAGCTCGTCTGGTAGGCTCGTATCACTGGGCAGCTCTTGGCTGTGCTTCCCTTTGTAGTCTGTAATAGTTTGCAAGCCCTGCCACATCCGACGAGCGTCTGAGCCAGTGTAGTATGATTCAATCTTAGCCCTGTATTGACGCTTTGCCTGTTTGATGGTTCATCTCAGGGCATAGTGGGATTTCTTGTAAGCTTGAAAGCGGCAGCTGTACCCTTTAGCTCAGTGCGAATGTTGCCTGTAATCCATGGCTTCTGGTTGGGGTATGTACGTACAGTCATACGTACGACGTCCTCAATGCACTTATTGATAAAGCCAGTGACTAATGTGGTGTATTCCTCAATGTCATCGGAAGAATCCCGGAACATGTTCCAGTCTGTGATAGCAAAACAGTCCTGTAGTTTAGCATCTGCTTCATCTGACCATTTTTTTATAGACCGAGTCACTGGTGCTTCCTGCTTTAATTTTTGCTTGTAAGCAGGAATTAGGAGGATAGAGTTGTGTTCGGATTTACCAAATGGAGGGCGAGGGAGAGCTTTGTACGTGTCTTTGTGTGTGGAGTACACGTGATCTAGAATTTTTTTCCCTCTGGTTGCACATTTAACATGTTGATAGAGTTTTGTAGAATTGATTTAAGTTTCCCTGCATAAAGTCTCCGGCCACTAGGAGCGCCGCCTCTGGGTGAGTGGTTTCCTGTTTGCTTATTTCCTTATACAGTTGACTGAGTGCGGTCTTAGTGCCGGCATCTGTCTGTGGTGGTAAATAAAAAGCCACGAAAAGTATAGCTGAAAAGTATAGCTGAAAATTATAGACAGGATTATCATTTAGTTGGCCATCCTAAAATCACAGACCACACACACACTATTGGTGGCCCACCCCTCTAAACAGTACAATTAAAATGTGTGCTAAGTCATTTCGCTCACCCCGGGTTTCATTTCTGTGTGTGACTGACCTCAGCCTCTAAGTGCTCTGAGGCATGACTGGGGGGACATGCATACTTTAACAGTAGAACACAAGTGTAAAGGATGGAGAACAAGAAAGGAAGATAAGACAGGAAGGCATGAAAACTGCATCAGGCAGGTGGCAGGCAGCCAACACAGAGAGGAGGACCTTAATGATTTAAGAGGCTGAGGAGATGAATAATAGAAGACTCCCACCATCCCTGCGTCCCTCTCTTCCTCTCTTGCTGTGTTCCTCTCTCCCTCTCTTCCTGTTTTCCTCTCTCCCTGCGTCCCTCTCTCCCTGCGTCCCGCTCTTCCTCACTCACTGCGTCCCTCTCTTCCTCTCTCCCTCTTCCTCTCTCCCTGCGTCCCTCTCTCCCTGCGTCCCTCTCTTCCTCCCTCCCTCTTCCTCTCTCCCTCTCTTCCTGTGTTCCTCTTTCCCTCTCTTCCTGTTTTCCTCTCTCCCTCTCTTCCTGTTTTCCTCTCTCCCTCTCTTCCTGTTTTCCTCTCTCCCTCTCTTCCTGTTTTCCTCTCTCCCTGCGTCCCTCTCTCCCTGCGTCCCTCTCTCCCTGCGTCCCTCTCTCCCTGCATCCCTCTCTCCCTGCGTCCCTCTCTCCCTCTCTCCCTGCGTCCCTCTCTCCCTGCGTCCCTCTCCCTGCGTCCCTCTCCCTGCGTCCCTCTCTCACTGCGTCCCTCTCTCCCTGCGTCCCTCTCTTCCTCTTTCCCTCTCTCCCTGCATCCCTCTCTCCCTGCGTCCCTCTCTCCCTCTCTCCCTGCGTCCCCCTCTCCCTGCGTCCCTCTCTCCCTCTCTCCCTGCGTCCCTCTCTCCCTCTTCCTCTTTCCTTCTCTTCCTGCGTCCATCTCTCCCTGCGTCCCTCTCTCCCTCTCTCTCTGCGTCCCTCTCTCCCTGCGTCCCTCTCTCCCTCTCTCCCTGCGTCCCTCTCTCCCTCTCTCCCTGCGTCCCTCTCTCCCTCTCTCCCTGCGTCCCTCTCTCCCTGAGTCCCTCTCTCCCTGAGTCCCTCTCTCCCTCTTCCTCTTTCCCTCTCTCCCTGCGTCCCTCTCCCTGCGTCCCTCTCCCTGCGTCCCTCTCTCCCTGCGTCCCTCTCTCCCAACCTCCCTCCCTCCCTGCGTTCCCCTCTCCCTCCCTCCCTCCCTCCCTCCCTCCCTCCCTCCCTCCCTCCCTCCCTCTATCACCCTGCATTCCTCTCTCTCCCTCTTCCTTGTTCTCTGCTGTCACAACAGAGGGAGATCTGACCAGCAGGGGGAGCCCTCCTCGAGCGATCCTCTCCCCTTCACTCCTTGAACTGTGTGTTTGTGTTCTTGTGTGCATGTTGCGTGTGTGTTTGTCTTTGTGCATGAGTGTACATATACACATCTCTCTACTTGTGTGTTATGTGGTACAAAGATATTATGCAGCATCTCCTCCTTGCTGCTCCTAATGTTTACCTTTAACCCCCAAGCCATTCTACAACTGACCTCAACAACTGCCCCCCCCCCCCACACCATTCTACATCTGACCTCAACAACTGCCCCCCCCCACACCATTCTAGAACTGACCTCAACAACTGCCCCCCCCCCCACACCATTCTACATCTGACCTCAACAACTGCCCCCCCCCCCCACACCATTCTACATCTGACCTCAACAACTGCCCCCCCCCACACCATTCTACAACTGACCTCAACAACTGCCCCCCCACACCATTCTACATCTGACCTCAACAACTGCCCCCCCACACCATTCTACAACTGACCTCAACAACTGCCCCCCCACACCATTCTACATCTGACCTCAACAACTGCCCCCCCCCACACCATTCTACAACTGACCTCAACAACTGCCCCCCCCACACCATTCTACAACTGACCTCAACAACTGCCCCCCCCCCACACCATTCTACATCTGACCTCAACAACTGCCCCCCCCCCCACACCATTCTACATCTGACCTCAACAACTGCCCCCCCCACACCATTCTACATCTGACCTCAACAACTGCCCCCCCACACCATTCTACAACTGACCTCAACGACTGCCCCCCCACACCATTCTACATCTGACCTCAACGACTGCCCCCCCACACCATTCTACATCTGACCTCAACAACTGCCCCCCCACACCATTCTACATCTGACCTCAACAACTGCCCCCCCACACCATTCTACATCTGACCTCAACAACTGCCCCCCCCACACCATTCTACATCTGACCTCAACAACTGCCCCCCCACACCATTCTACATCTGACCTCAACAACTGCCCCCCCACACCATTCTACATCTGACCTCAACAACTGCCCCCCCACACCATTCTACATCTGACCTCAACAACTGCCCCCCACACCATTCTACAACTGCCCCCCCACACCATTCTACAACTGCCCCCCCCACACCATTCTACATCTGACCTCAACAACTGCCCCCCCACACCATTCTACAACTGCCCCCCCACACCATTCTACATATAACCTCAACAACTGCCCCCCCCACACCATTCTACATCTGACCTCAACAACTACCCCCCCCCACACCATTCTACATCTGACCTCAACAACTGCCCCCCCACACCATTCTACATCTGACCTCAACAACTGCGCCCCCACACCATTCTACATCTGACCTCAACAACTGCCCCCCCACACCATTCTACAACTGCCCCCCCCACACCATTCTACAACTGCCCCCCACACCATTCTACATCTGACCTCAACAACTGTCCCCCCCACACCATTCTACATCTGACCTCAACAACTGCCCCCCCACACCTTTCTCCATGTAACCTCAACAACTGCCCCCCCCCCCCACACCTTTCTCCATGTAACCTCAACAACTGCCCCCCCCACACCTTTCTCCATGTAACCTCAACAACTGCCCCCCCCACACCTTTCTCCATGTAACCTCAACAACTGCCCCCCACACCTTTCTCCATGTAACCTCAACAACTGCCCCCCCCCCCCACACCTTTCTCCATGTAACCTCAACAACTGCCCCCCCCCCCCACACCTTTCTCCATGTAACCTCAACAACTGCCCCCCCCCCCCCCTAATTTAATTTCAGCGCTGACGTCAGGAGGTTTTCAATTACCTGTGATCACTCATCTTTCTCTCTCCCTTTTTGTCTCTTTCCCTCACCCTCACTCTCCATCTCTCTTTCTTCTCTCCATCTCTCTCTCTCCTACAGAACAGAGCTCTGATGGGCAATATAACCAGGTTGTGTGACACGGCCATCGCTCTAGAGTCCTTCAGAGGCTCAGAGAGAGAGACCAACCCCCTGTACAAAGATTACCACGGTAACCCCACCCCCACACACACAAGGCCTGTGTGTGTGTGTGTGTGTGTGTGTGAGAGATTGTGGAGGCTGGTCGGCTAGGCAGGCAGGCCCCTCACAGGGCAGCCCAGGCTGTCAGGGCCTGTTAGTGGGCTGCTGCTCAATCAGACGTGCTCCTCACTAGACAGGCCGGGGGGGATTCAGCTGCCACGCCGCACTCTCCCCCTCGCCCCTCTAACCCCCCAGCAGAGCTCCTCTCTCCTGCCCTCCCTCCACACACATACAACCCCAGTCCCATATACCCCTGAGGCCTGGTGTAGAGCGGAGTGGACCAATGCTGGGGAATCCATATTCTTCACCATCACTCTCTCCATCTTTTTCTCTGTCCACTCCTCTCTCCATCTTTTTCTCTGTCCACTCCTCTCTCCATCTTTTTCTCTGTCCACTCCTCTCTCCATAGATGGTTTAGTCTGCTCTAACATGGAGGATGACAGTCTGAGAGGGGGAAGAGGAAGGATATATATATATATATATATAAGCATCCCCCTCTCTCATACACACATTCCCTCTCTCCATCACTCCCTCACTCTCTCTCTCCCTCCCTCTCTCATACACACATTCCCTCTCTCCATCACTCCCTCACTCTCTCTCTCCCTCCCTCTCTCATACACACATTCCCTCTCTCCATCACTCCCTCACACTCTCTCTCTCTCCCTCCCTCATACACACGTTCCCTCTCTCCATCACTCCCTCACTCTCTCTCTCCCACACATAAAGGTCAGTTTAAGAGATGGAGGTATTTTTAGTCATGCCTCTCTCTTTCTCTCTTGCTCTTTTCCTCTGGTTTATTCCTCTCCTTCTTTCCTCTGGTTTATTCCCCATCTCCTCTCCTCCTTTCCTCTGGTTTATTCCCCCTCTCCTTTGATTTATTCCCCCTCTCCTCTGGTTTATTCCCCCTCTCCTCTGGTTTATTCTCCCTCTCCTCTCCCCCTTTCCTCTGGTTTATTCCCCCTCTCCTCTGGTTTATTCCCCCTCTCCTCTGGTTTATTCCCTTTCTCCTCTCCTCTGGTTTATTCCCCTTCTCCTCTCCTCTGGTTTATTCCTCCTCTCCTCTGGTTTATTCCCCCTCTCCTCTGGTTTATTCCCCCTCTCCTCTCCTCTGGTTTATTCCCCCTCTCCTCTGGTTTATTCCCCCTCTCCTCTGGTTTATTCCCCCTCTCCTCTGGTTTATTCCCCTTCTCCTCTCCTCTGGTTTATTCCCCCTCTCCTCTGGTTTATTCCCCTTCTCCTCTCCTCTGGTTTATTCCTCATTTCCTTTGGTTTATTCCTCCTTTCCTCTCAGCCTGGTTAGTCAGCCCTGGTTGAGACAGATGAAGAATGATTAAATGGCATCTTTTAGTTTCTCTTCTAACACATTGTTTTATGTACATGCTGACATGTCCCACGTCCCTAACCTGTCCCACGTCCCTAACCTGTCCCACGTCCCTAACCTGTCCCACGTCCCTAACCTGTCCCACGTCCCTAACCTGTCCCACTGACCACTATTGTTTTGCTTTGTGTTCACCCACCACACAATGATACGGTTTAATATAATACACAGCTGAGGGTTGAATCTCTCTGTTAGAAAGATGTTGATCTGATATTTAACTATACTGGCACTATTTGACCTATATCAAAATATACATCCTCTGTTTAAGAATTTGCAAATGTGTGTTCATTGTGTGTTTTGTGTGTGTGCGTTTTGTAGCAGCAGTTCAGGGCTGCTCAAAGCATGCTGGGATGCCTGTCACAGCGAATCAGGCGATAGGAAATCACCCAAGTGCACGGAGGAGAGAACTCACCATCCCCCTCTCTTTCTCCATCTATTCCCCTCTCTCTCTCTCTCTCTCTCTCTCTTCTCTATCTTTTGTACCATCCCTGCTTCTGCTCTCCAGTTTTATGAAATGTCACTTTACGGAGGGAGGGAGAATTTCTTAAGGTCTCTTCCTATGAAAAGTGAACCTATTTATTCCTCTCACCCACCACCCCTCCCATCTACAACATATTATGTATAGCAAGCCCTACAGCACACACACACACACACACACACACACACACACACACACACACACAGTCATTCCAGCCTGCCGGTCTTCCTTCCTGAAATAAGAACTCAATTAGTTTGTCCCCTGGAATAGAAGTCCCTGTTTATCTTGTTCTGCCTCATTACTTGAGTATAATCACAACATTTTGCCTGAGTGCTTCAAGTGCTGAATCTTGCAGCTCCTGATTGGAAGGGAGGATAGAGTGAGGGAAGGAGACAGGGAAACATGGAGGGCGAAGGAACCTGTCTCCTGAGCTCCCTCCTAATAGGAGGTCTATGAGGGCCTGGCACATAACTGGCGATTACAACTCCTTTGGTGCGTGAGGGGTGCATCTCAATAGTCTATAGTGACTTCCTCTTCCCATGTCCATGCCTTCATCTGATCTGAAAATATAAGATAGGTTTAAGGAAGGTGGTGAATGCCTTCCAGGTATAACCTGTTCACAATCCACTTTGTTTCCACATCAGTGCAGAGAAAGGAAAATAGACAATTGAGGAAGCCACTTTGACTATTGAGATGCACCCATGGATGATATGTACTTTGTCCTTTATCCAAATTGGTTTCCCTCTGTCCTCTTCTCTCCCAGGTCTGCTAGATGTACGTCAGCTGCCCTATCTGAACTGCCTGGTGTGTGATCTGCCCGACAACAAGGACCTGGCCTTCAAACTCAAGAGGAAGCAGTTCACCATTGAGGTAGGCCTCTGCCACCACAACAACCCGCTCGAGCCTGTGGTTACGTAATCTAGCAAACAAACACGTGTCATATCCTGTTATCTTTTCACACGCTTTCTCTCATACTCTTTCACACGCTGTCTTTCACACACGCTGTCTTTCACACACGCTGTCTTTCACACACGCTGTCTTTCACACACTCTGTCTTTCACACACTCTGTCTTTCACACACTCTGTCTTTCACACACGCTGTCTTTCACACACGCTGTCTTTCACACGCGCTGTCTTTCACACGCGCTGTCTTTCACACACGCTGTCTTTCACACGCGCTGTCTTTCACACGTGCTGTCTTTCACACGCGCTGTCTTTCACACGTGCTGTCTTTCACACACTCTGTCTTTCACACACGATGTCTTTCACACACTGTCTTTCACACACTCTGTCTTTCACACACGCTGTCTTTCACACACGCTGTCTTTCACACACGCTGTCTTTCAGATATACACATTCAGGCACATACTCATACACGCAGAGAAAAAGCACATTATCTCAACAGCCAAATCATATTATCATTTTAATGGAAGCGTTAACTTATTACAGATCTCCATTGAGAACAGAAGTAATGATTTATTTAAAACCTTCTGCATTTCATTTCTTCTGCATTCTTCCTGTCCACAGCATGGCTCACAGTAAGTGCTGATGGTTATTTTGAATTGTCTCTGGCGTTAGCCTCGCTTCACTAGTCTCTGTTAAAACCTCTTGAGTGTAGGGGGCAGTATTTTGATGTTTGGATGAAAAACGTACCCAAATTCAACTGCCTATTTCTCAGGCTCAGAATCTAGTATATGCATATAATTGTCAGATTAGGATAGAAAACACTCTAAAGTTTCCAAAACTGTTAAAATATGGTCTGTGAGTATAACAGAACTGATATTGCAGGCGAAAACCTGAGGAAAATCAAACCAGGAAGTGGCCTCTATTTTGAAAGCTCCATGTTCCATAGCCTGCCTTCGCTCCATTTAAAGGGATATCAACCAGATTCCTTTCCCTATGGCTTCCCCATAGTGTGGACAGTCTTTATACATAGTTTCAGGCTTTTATTTTGAAAAATGAGCGAGAAAGATCACATCGCGTCATTGTATGGCTGGGTGCCAGCAGCGTTTTGTATGCGCAACAGCTTGGAGTATCCATTTTCTCGCTCTCTCTCTGAAGAAGCTACATTCCCGGTTGAAATATTATCGATTAAATATTGTAAAAACAACCTGAGGATTGATTATAAAAAACATTTGACATGTTTCTGCGAACATTACGGATACTATTTGGAATATTCGTCTGCGATGTCGTGACCGCTCGAGCCTGTTGATTTCTGAACATAACGCACCAACCAAATGGAGGTATTTTGGATATAAAAATAATCTTTATGGAACAAAAGGAACATTTATTGTGTAACTGGGACTCTCGTGAGTGCAAACACCCGAAGATCATCAAAGGTAAGCAATTTAATTTATTGCTTTTCTGACTTTCGTGACCAATCTACTTGGCTGCTAGCTGTTTGTAATATTTTGTCTTCTGAGAGAGATGTGCTAACATAAACGCTTGGTATGCTTTCGCCGAAAAGCTTTATTGAAATCTGACACGCCAGGTGGATTAACAACAAGCTAAGCTCTGTTTTGCTATATTGCACTTGTGATTTCATGAAAATTAAATATTTTTAGTGCTTTAATTTGAATTTGGCGCTCTGCAATCCAGTGGTGGTTGACGAAAATGATCCCGCTAACGGGATGGGTGCATCAGGGAGTTTGAACTTTCTCCAGCTGTTGTTTGGCAATGAGAAAGGTGAAACTATAGATACACCAGTGTTGTCACACCTACCTCCGAGCAACTTCAAAGGTACCAGAGAAGAAACAGCTCATGAACAGGAGATGAGGAAAGACTATTGTGTTCTGGAGTACTTTAGATACTATGGACTTTTATCACGCCCCTATGACACCTACTTCCTGTTATTGTTGAGTACTTTAGTTACTATGGACCTTTATCACGCCCCTATGACACCTACTTCCTGTTATTGTTGAGTACTTTAGCTACTATGGACTTTTATCACGCCCCTATGACACCTACTTCCTGTTATTGTTGAGTACTTTAGTTACTATGGACTTTTATCACGCCCCTATGACACCTACTTCCTGTTATTGTTGAGTACTTTAGTTACTATGGACTTTTATCACGCCCCTATGACACCTACTTCCTGTTATTGTTGAGTACTTTAGCTACTATGGACTTTTATCACGCCCCTATGACACCTACTTCCTGTTATTGTTGAGTACTTTAGCTACTATGGACTTTTATCACGCCCCTATGACACCTACTTCCTGTTATTGTTGAGTACTTTAGCTACTATGGACTTTTATCACGCCCCTATGACACCTACTTCCTGTTATTGTTGAGTACTTTAGCTACTATGGGCCTTTATCACGCCCCTATGACACCTACTTCCTGTTATTGTTGAGTACTTTTGTTACTATAGTATGGAGTGTGTGGATAGTGCAGTGTATATGCCTGTACATCTGATGAGATAATTATGCCAGGGTCTGGCAGGTGTTAAGTTAAATCTTGGGACTGTCAAGCACTGCGATGGCTCTGTTTCCGCATTGGTACACACCCCCGTCACTAGACTGACTGACCTAGTACAGAATCTGTCATTTTCACTCTCTATTGTAGATATTCAGTGTGATATTCACTGAGTTCTCCTGACATTAAAGGTTTGACTATGCTAATTCAACTCTTCCCTGACCCTCTGGCTTCTCTATCCAGCCCCTCCATTAAGGCCCTCTGTGTCCGTCTCCTCCCTCGCTTTTCTCCCTCCTCAGACTCCCCCAATCCAAGTACTCAAGTGCAGCTGCCCTACCCTCTTGTCCTTGCCTTTATCCGTCACACACACACACACACACACACACACACACACACACACACACACACACACACACACACACACACACACACACGCACAAACAGACACACACACACACACACACACACACACACACACGCACAAACAGACACACATACACACACACACACAGATTCACTCTTCTTCACTGTAATCCATCTCTGTGGCTCTTCTCTCCAGATGAAGGGCCTCTCCTCTGTCAAACTCATCATTGTCCCTCATTACTGTATCATTATCTTATTATTAACTTATCATACTCTGGCCTTGTAGTAGTTAATCAGGGAGTTATACTTACCCTTTATCACCCTCTCTCCTCCCTCTCTCTCACCCCCTCTTCCTCCAGCTGTCTCCAGTGTAGATTTATAAGGTCCATAAAAGTCAAGGTGGTTATTCTGAACGGCCTTTTAATTCCCCTCCTTAGTGGATCTGTATGTCTGCTGGGCTCCTCCCATGTTGTACTGCTGCATACTGTCTGTGAGGGACAGGCTTTGTGTGGGGTTGTCTTGGGAATGACAGGCAGCACTCTTAATAAAAGTAAGACATGGAGTAGAAAAGAGAGGGAGAGGAAAGAGGTCAAGTCAAACTGGCTACAACACATGTTGACATAAGCGAGCACACGATATGAAATGCCAATCAAATTCCCTGGTGGTGATCTGTATTGTGTGTGTGTGTGGAGTGAATTTCCAGAGTATCTCTCATGACGTCACCAGTCGCCATCAAACCAATCAAACATTTATTTAACCTTTATTTAAATAGGCAAGTCAGTTAAGAACAAATTCCTATTTACAATGACGGCCTACACCGGCCAAACTCGTACGACACTGGGACAATTGTGCGTCGCCCTATGGGACTCCCAATCACAGCCGGTTGTGATGCAGCCTGGATCTCACATGCCAATCAGCAGTTGTTTCCCATTGTTACATAATGCTCTGCACTCTCTCAATGTTGTGATTGGCGCTTGGCATTCTGGGTAATGCATGGTGGGGGTGCGGCGGCCATTTCTGCTGAGTCACTGCCTCACCCCAGGTGTGTGCATGTCTGTGTTTACCTTTGCGTTCCGTCTGCGTGTCTCGGCGTGGCTGTGACCCGTTGGACAACTGTCCCAGAGGGATGTTGATTGGCATGTGAGATAGCGATGAGATTCCCTCCCAGCCCTGTGTGACGTCCCACACCAAGCCAACTAATCACTCCAGGACACGTCCGCCCCGGGCGGCAACTCAGCCTCTTTCTCTACCTCTACCTGCATCTCTGGCTCTCTCTCCCTCTGTCACTCTCCTTCAACTATTCATCTGTCTTTCTCTCTAGTGGTGTCTCTCCTTCTCCAACTTAAACTATTCACCTGTCTATCTCTAGTGGTGTCTCTCCTTCTCCACCTTCAACTATTCATCTGTCTATCTCTAGTGGTGTCTCTCCTTCTCCACCTTCAACTATTCATATGTCTCTCTCTCTAGTGGTGTCTCTCCTTCTCTACCTTCAACTATTCATCTGGCTCTCTCTAGTGGTGTCTCTCCTTCTCTACCTTCAACTATTTATCTGTCTATCTCTAGTGGTGTCTCTCCTTCATCACCTTCAACTATTCATCTGTCTCTCTCTAGTGGTGTCTCTCCTTCTCCACCTTCAACTATTCATCTGTCTCTCTCTAGTGGTGTCTCTCCTTCTCCACCTTCAACTATTCATCTGTCTCTCTCTAGTGGTGTCTCTCCTTCTCCACCTTCAACTATTCATCTGTCTCTCACTAGTGGTGTCTCTCTTTCTCTACATTCAACTATTCATCTGTCTATCTCTCTCTAGTGGTGTCTCTCTTTCTCTACATTCAACTATTCATCTGTCTATCTCTCACTAGTGGTGTCTCTCTTTCTCTACATTCAACTATTCATCTGTCTATCTCTCTCTAATGGTGTCTCTCCTTCTCCACCTTCAACTATTCATCTGTCTCTCTCTAGTGGTCTCTCCTTCTCCACCTTCAACTATTCATCTGTCTATCTCTAGTGGTGTCTCTCCTTCTCCACCTTCAACTATTCATCTGTCGATCTCTCTAGTGGTGTCTCTCCTTCTCCACCTTCAACTATTAATCTGTCGATCTCTCTAGTGGTGTCTCTCCTTCTCCACCTTCAACTATTCATCTGTCTCTCTCTCTAGTGGTGTCTCTCCTTCTCTACCTTCAACTATTCATATGTCTCTCTCTAGTGGTGTCTCCTTCTCCACCTTCAACTATTCATCTGTCGATCTCTCTAGTGGTGTCTCTCCTTCTCCACCTTCAACTATTAATCTGTCGATCTCTCTAGTGGTGTCTCTCCTTCTCCACCTTCAACTATTCATCTGTCTCTCTCTCTAGTGGTGTCTCTCCTTCTCTACCTTCAACTATTCATATGTCTCTCTCTAGTGGTGTCTCTTTCTCCACCTTCAACTATTCATCTGTCTATCTCTAGTGGTGTCTCTCCTTCTCCACCTTCAACTATTCATATGTCTCTCTCTCTAGTGGTGTCTCTCCTTCTCTACCTTCAACTATTTATCTGTCTATCTCTAGTGGTGTCTCTCCTTCATCACCTTCAACTATTCATCTGTCTCTCTCTAGTGGTGTCTCTCCTTCTCTACCTTCAACTATTCATCTGTCTCTCTCTAGTGGTGTCTCTCTTTCTCCACCTTCAACTATTCATATGTCTCTCTCTCTAGTGGTGTCTCTCCTTCTCTACCTTCAACTATTCATCTGTCTCTCTAGTGGTGTCTCTCCTTCTCTACCTTCAACTATTTATCTGTCTATCTCTAGTGGTGTCTCTCCTTCATCACCTTCAACTATTCATCTGTCTCTCTCTAGTGGTGTCTCTCCTTCTCCACCTTCAACTATTCATCTGTCTCTCTCTAGTGGTGTCTCTCCTTCTCTACCTTCAACTATTCATCTGTCTATCTCTCTAGTGGTGTCTCTCCTTCTCCACCTTCAACTATTCATCTGTCTCTCTCTAGTGGTGTCTCTCCTTCTCTACCTTCAACTATTCATCTGTCTCTCTCTAGTGGTGTCTCTCCTTCTCTACCTTCAACTATTCATCTGTCTATCTCTCTAGTGGTCTCTCCTTCTCCACCTTCAACTATTCATCTGTCTCTCTCTAGTGGTGTCTCTCCTTCTCCACCTTCAACTATTAATCTGTTTGTTTTTCTAGTGGTGTCTCGCTCATGCTGTCCTCTCTCTTTCCTTTCTATTTTTCTCGCGCTCTTAGTTTCTGTGGTTTTATGTTCACACAGAGAGAGAGAGTACACCACCATGCCAAACAATTATCCCTTTTATACCAAGACAAAATCCTGCAGTCTTTACCATACCATTGTCTTTATGTGAGTGGACCTGCTAACCTCTGTGATTGGGCCTATACTTCCTAAACCCTATGTAGAGTTGGGATCAATTGCATTTCAATTCAGTAAGTTCAGGAAGTAAACTGGATTTTAGTTTACTACCTAAATTGACTGCATTGAAAGGAGTTGACCCCAGCCCTGATGTATACCCTATAGCTGAACCCTATATAAACTGAAGCATAACCCCTAGTCTGGACAGACTGACATACACTCGTTGTCATGGTGGTTTGACAGGTTCCGTGATAAGGTTGCCGTGGCTACCATTGTAGTCCTGAAAAGTTCAGGTGTCAGTTGACAGATGGGCATTACCCATAATGCCTTAGGGCAGAATTAACCCATGTCTGAGCAGGTAGATGGCTAGGTGTTAAGACCAGATTAACACACACTCACAGGGAAAACACACTCACAGGGACACACACACTCACACACACTTGTGGTGTGACATGCAGATACATATTTACGCACTGACACAGATAAAAACAAACACACCTACAAATAGTGTGCATTCTCAGTCATACTTTACTCATACTAGACACACGCTCACACACTTGTCAGTCATTCAGTTTCACAATGAAGGCTGCTCACCTCACCTGACGAAGCTCTGTAGAATGTGAGACTTACCCACTGAAGTCTCCTTACCCTGCTGTGACCCCTCAGACTGATGGATAACCCCCCGGTGGGGTACTGGGGTGCCATGGCAGGGTAAGAAGTCAGGGGTCAGCTGTAGTATGAGACTAGGGGATGTGTGTCAAATTAGTCCCCTCTTAGAGAGGTGAGACAGGCCGATCCTCTGTGATGTCTGTCTGTAAGCTAGGTGTGGAGGAGTAACAGTGGAAGAGGGTTTTTTAGTTTTAGTTTGGTTATTTTCCAGATCATCTTTTGAGGACTAAAGAAGGAAGTGAGCGAGCGGAGAGGATAGGGGGAGATTAAGGGGAAACCAGAGGAGAAATTGAAGTTGCGAAAGAAGAGGATGAAAGAGGAGGAAGATGTGGGTTAATGTCCAGGAATGGAAGACGAGAGGGCAGAAAGGGATGAGGGCGGAAGACTAGAGCAGAGAGGACAGAAAGGGATGAGGGTGGAAGACTGGAGCAGAGAGGACAGAAAGGGATGAGGGCGGAAGGCGAGAGCAGAGAGGACAGAAAGGGATGAGGGCGGAAGACTAGAGCAGAGAGGACAGAAAGGGATGAGGGTGGAAGACGAGAGCAGAGAGGACAGAAAGGGATGAGGGTGGAAGACGAGAGCAGAGAGGACAGAAAGGGATGAGGGTGGAAGACGAGAGCAGAGAGGACAGAAAGGGATGAGGAGTAATAAGTGGTGATGAGAGGAATCTCAAGATGAGACGGTGGACACCAGAGGGGTGGGAGAGCAGGCTAATGTCTCATAGCATGTCCTCAAAACGTCTTCAAGACAACGCCTTATTGGTCTATCCCCCACCAGAGTACCCCACCAGAGTATGTGAGTGGCGTTTAGCGTTCGGAAATCCAGCTCATGGAGCGGTGCTTGCATACCACTCCGGCACTCCACGTCCTTTCCAACCGCTCCTCACTCACAGGAAACCCAACTGACGCTCCAAATTGGAGTTTAACCAACACCCATCTGTTGTGACGACTTGGACCTTCCATTTGACCAACACCCATCTGTTGTGACGACCTGGACCTACCATTTGACCAACACCCATCTGTTGTGATGACTTGGACCTACCATTTAACCAAAACCCATCTGTTGTGACGACTTGGACCTACCATTTAACCAAAACCCATCTGTTGTGACGACTTGGACCTTCCATTTGACCAACACCCATCTGTTGTGACGACCTGGACCTACCATTTGACCAACACCCATCTGTTGTGATGACTTGGACCTACCATTTAACCAAAACCCATCTGTTGTGACGACTTGGACCTACCATTTAACCAAAACCCATCTGTTGTGACGACTTGGACCTACCATTTAACCAACACCCATCTGTTGTGACGACTTGGACCAACCATTTAACCAACACCCATCTGTTGTGACGACTTGGACCTTCCATTTGACCAACACCCATCTGTTGTGACGACCTGGACCTACCATTTGACCAACACCCATCTGTTGTGATGACTTGGACCTACCATTTAACCAAAACCCATCTGTTGTGACGACCTGGACCTACCATTTGACCAACACCCATCTGTTGTGATGACTTGGACCTACCATTTAACCAAAACCCATCTGTTGTGACGACTTGGACCTACCATTTAACCAAAACCCATCTGTTGTGACGACTTGGACCTACCATTTAACCAACACCCATCTGTTGTGACGACTTGGACCAACCATTTAACCAACACCCATCTGTTGTGACAACTTGGACCTTCCATTTGACCAACACCCATCTGTTGTGACGACCTGGACCTACCATTTGACCAACACCCATCTGTTGTGACGACTTGGACCTACCATTTAACCAACACCCATCTGTTGTGACGACTTGGACCTTCCATTTGACCAACACCCATCTGTTGTGACGACCTGGACCTACCATTTGACCAACACCCATCTGTTGTGACGACTTGGACCTACCATTTGGTTTTGAGGTATTGAAACCAAACCATATGATTTGAATGCAAAGTATTTAAATAAACAACAGGAAAAGGTAAGAAGCTCTCATCATTTCAAATAGGTCACATGTCATATTAAACCGTATATAAACAAACTAAATAGGTTACATGTCATATTAAACCGTATATAAACACTATAAATAGGTTACATGTCATATTAAACCGTATATAAACACTCTAAATAGGTTACATGTCATATTAAGCAGCATATAAACACTCTAAATAGGTTACATGTCATATTAAACACTATAAATAGGTTACATGTCATATTAAACACTATAAATAGGTTACATGTCATATTAAACCGTATATAAACACTCTAAATAGGTCACATGTCATATTAAACACTATAAATAGGTCACATGTCATATTAAACACTATAAATAGGTTACATGTCATATTAAACACTATAAATAGGTTACATGTCATATTAAACCGTATATAAACACTCTAAATAGGTCACATGTCATATTAAACACTATAAATAGGTCACATGTCATATTAAACACTATAAATAGGTTACATGTCATATTAAACACTATAAATAGGTTACATGTCATATTAAACACTATAAATAGGTTACATGTCATATTAAACACTCTAAATAGGTCACATGTCATATTAAACACTATAAATAGGTCACATGTCATATTAAACACTATAAATAGGTTACATGTCATATTAAACACTATAAATAGGTTACATGTCATATTAAACACTATAAATAGGTTACATGTCATATTAAACACTATAAATAGGTTACATGTCATATTAAACAGCATATAAACACTCTCTAAATAGGTCACATGTCATATTAAACACTATAAATAGGTTACATGTCATATTAAACACTATAAATAGGTTACATGTCATATTAAACAGCATATAAACACTAAATAGGTCACATGTCATATGAAACAGCATATAAACACTCTCTAAATAGGTTACATGTCATATGAAACAGCATATAAACACTCTCTAAATAGGTTACATGTCATATTAAACACTATAAATAGGTTACATGTCATATTAAACACTATAAATAGGTTACATGTCATATTAAACACTAGAAATAGGTTACATGTCATATTAAACACTATAAATAGGTCACATGTCATATGAAACAGCATATAAACACTCTAAATAGGTTACATGTCATATGAAACAGCATATAAACACTCTCTAAATAGGTCACATGTCATATGAAACAGCATATAAACACTCTCTAAATAGGTCTGGAGCCAGACATGAAGTCTACGAAGGAACGAAAATGAATTATTTAGGCTATGTTATTTCAATAATTTCAAGGCTTTAGCCTACAAAAGAAATACATTTTGAAGCATTTGCAAGTGCGACACAATAGACTGGCAGGGACATTAAGCTCTCAACATTTAAACATTTTGTTGTATTAAATCATTATAGTCTATAAATTGCCCATATAGGCTATGACTTACTTAAAATGAAATAGAAATTAAACAAAAAATATCTTATTTTGCTCAGTGCCTTGAATTTTTCGAGCAGGCAGCAGCTGAGAATCCCCTCTCCGTGCTCGCAGAGCCACTGGGGATGCTAAACACCCTTCGGGACACTCTTGTCGGGCTGGGAAGGATGCGTAGTTGTTCGTTTTTTATCTGTAGGTAGGCCTAAAGGATTTTAGGTCAAATAAACCTATCAAAACGGAAAGATCCTTGAAAGAGGTAATATGCCAGGCCTATTGGACCAAAATCAATGATGGCCTATTGAATAGATAATAAAACGAAAATGAACAAAACTTTTAAGAGATCTGATTTTGTGTTTATAAATACTTTGCTACAATGACACTTAGCTAGCTACCCACCTCCTTCCTTTCTGTTAGCATGTCCACGTAGTAAGTACACCATCATGCTTTTTGGATGAGCCTTCAGATTCCACAATGATTCTTTAGTTGTGGACACTACATCACCACACTCCCTCTCTTACTCTTGGTCCTCATCTTTGTAAGTTAACCTTGTTTTAGCACCTGTGTGTTTTATCAGTTTCTTAATTAAAATATTTAGTGAACTCCATGACAGTAGCTAAAGCAAGGGGCTGTAGCAGCACACAAGTAGACATCAAATGCATGCTGGGCCTGGGCATGCCTTGAGGAAGTGAGCACTAATGGCCGACGCTCCAGCCTTTGGGGAAACTCCCTCCACGCTCCAGTCAAATTGGGCACGCTCTGCTCCTTGCTCTGCTCCGCTCACATGCTCTGCCCCCTACCCCTCTACCCCCGCCCCCCTGTATAAGGCTGTGGGTGCCGAGGGAGGAGTGTTAATGGACATATGTGAAGAGCGGAGCTGAGCGATGGGGAAGGAGAAGAGGGGGGTGAGGTGGAAGCAGAGAGGAGCTGTTAAGTGATTTTGAGGTCAGGTCTAATTAAAATGAGGGCTCCTCAGAGGCTCTAAACAGAGAGAGGGAGGGAGACTTTGTGAATGTTTGAGTTTGTTTGTATTCCATGTCTGAGTCCCCATCTGTGTGTTTCTATGCATGGTGGTAGTAGTAAAGCTCCCATTGAGGAGAGCTGAGCCTGATAGATGTACTGTAGAACTGGGTCATTCAATATTGACTCTAATAGAGTCCACTCAGTATGACATTCACAGTAGAATGGAGTCCTGCCAAGACACAGGAAGTAAATAAAACACCAGCTAGGTTTCCATCCAATTGATGACACATTTTCATGCAGATATTCTAAAAATCTGCATAAAAACAATATGGGCCTTTTCCCACGAGGTGTTTCCATCAAATGGACTTGTTGCAGATTAAAGACTGTGCAGGATGACGTAGTGCACATAAAATGTACTTTATCGCCTAAGTTTTCATCTACCGAGTAACAATCTAAAGTTCAATGCATTTCCATCCATTTTGAACTCTACGGATAGTTTTGTCACAAACTGTTGCGTTAAATAGCAGATGTACCCACTCTGGACTTGGCACAAGCGCTCTAGCCAGCAGGCAGTTAACCCACTGTTCCTAGGCCGTCATTGAAAATAATAATTTGTTCTTAACTGACTTGCCTAGTTAAATAAAGATAAAATAAAGATACAGTTTGGGTAGGCTAGTCTACGTGATGAGATTATTCTGGATAATTTGTCAATCGGCAGTCAAGCATTGATCATCATGTCACCAGAATAAGACTCTTGATATGTATTGAAAAGGAGTATCAAAATCATCGTGCTCTTTCACCAGCCTGTGAAGTTCATCTGTAGCCTAATATAAACTGCATGGTTTCCCCAGTCGTAATGGGAGGACCACACACACCATATAATCGTGTGACTCCATGTTTACTTCGATATGATGGTTATTGTATCAATATTTGCTCAAAAAGGCGTTACCACCGCCATTCCTTGCACAAATAATTTTGCAGACACAAAAAGATCCCACCATGTCGAACGAACAAATTCTCTGTCTGCATTTATAAAACTGTACCGAAACTTCATGTTTCCATCACAGCTATCGTGATTTGATTATATATACGTGATGATTTTACATCAAATCTATCTAAATCTGCAATACCCTAACATGAAAACACAATGACTCGTCACATTTCCAATACATCTGCCAAAGGAACTCTAGCCTGTCTTGGGAGTCACAATCGGATCGGAACGGACTCCCTGAAAAAGAATCCACATAAATAATTCATACTATTCCTCTACCTCGAAGCACACAGGCCCTGTTGTGTTTTGGGCGAGGTGTGTAGGTGAGTCCGTGGCACGCGACCGGACCCCTCAGCTGAATACTTACCAATTGGATGTATGTTGTGAATATTCCCCCATCTGCTTTTATGATACAGTAGGTTTTTATATTCTGATATACAGTGCATTCGAAAAGTATTCAGACCCCTTCCCTTTTTCCACATTTTGTTACGTTACAGCTTTATTATAAAATGTATTAAATAACAAAATATTTCAATATCAATCTCCACACAATACCCCATAATGACGAAGCAAAAACAGTTTTTTTTGACATTTTTGCAAATGTATTAACAATAAAAAACTGATTTTATTTACCTTAGAGAATCTTGTTTCTCATGGTCAGAGTCCTTTAGGTGCCTTTTGGCAAAGTTGAACACTTTTTTGGTTACTACATGATTCCATATGTGTTATTTCGTAGTTTTGATGTCTTCACTATTATTCTACAATGTAGAAAATAGTTTTTTAAAAAGACTTGAGTAGGTGTCCAAACTTTTGGATGGTACTGTACATCGCTTACCGTCTTCCCCCGACAAGGGAGCAACAGTATTAGTGTTTGTAGTAGTTGTAGTCTAGGACAGTCAAACTCCAGAAAGAGGATGAGACAGGAATGTTGCCAGACATGCTACCCTACATCCAGCCTCCAACACAAAACAACCTTCTCACGAGCAGCAGATATGGAAACAAGATGGTGGGATAATAACCTAGTAAGACGTATGTGCTGCCCTCCTGCCAGACTGTGTAATGCTGTGCTCTGCCTGAGCTGCCCTGGAAGTGAAGCTGTTTCAGTGGGGAGCAGTGAACCCTTAACAGGGCGCGTATAGCGCTCACCATTCATTACATTACACTGGGCTGGCCCGGCCAGACTCGATTCAGACCAGATTAAACAGTCATAGCGATCTTCAACTCGGATTAGGATGAGAGTACAAGTACAACAACCAGGGAGGGGTGGTTGGTTGATTGGGGTGGGGTTGTGTGTGTGTGGTGTAGTGATGCTGGGAGACAGGGGATGAGGCTATCTCATAAACACCCCTAAATTAGCATAATGGTAGTGACTAGTAGCTACTGTAGAACCCTGCTGGTGCTTTTAGATTGTGTCTATGTGTCTTTATGATATGGAAAGGTTTATTACTATTTTCTAAGGCTTAAAAAAAAAAAAACACTTTTCTAGTTTTCAAATTGGCCCTTCTCTCTGCAACTCTTCCCTGGGTCATTAGTGTACAAGAGAAAGTAGTGCACTATGTTGTCAACTCTTCCCTGGGTCATTAGTGTACAAGAGAAAGTAGTGCACTATGTTGTCAACTCTTCCCTGGGTCATTAGTGTACAAGAGAAAGTAGTGCACTATGTTGTCAACTCTCCGCTGGGTCATTAGTGTACAAGAGAAAGTAGTGCACTATGTTGTCAACTCTTCCCTGGGTCATTAGTGTACAAGAGAAAGTAGTGCACTATGTTGTCAACTCTTCCCTGGGTCATTAGTGTACAAGAGAAAGTAGTGCACCATGTTTTCAACTCTTCCCTGGGTCATTAGTGTACAAGAGAAAGTAGTGCACTATGTTGTCAACTCTTCCCTGGGTCATTGGTGTACAAGAGAAAGTAGTGCACTATGTTGTCAACTCTTCCCTGGGTCATTGGTGTACAAGAGAAAGTAGTGCACTATGTTGTCAACTCTTTCCTGGGTCATTAATGTACAAGAGAAAGTAGTGCACTATGTTGTCAACTCTTCCCTGGGTCATTAGTGTACAAGAGAAAGTAGTGCACCATGTTTTCAACTCTTCCCTGGGTCATTAGTGTACAAGAGAAAGTAGTGCACTATGTTGTCAACTCTTCCCTGGGTCATTGGTGTACAAGAGAAAGTAGTGCACTATGTTGTCAACTCTTCCCTGGGTCATTGGTGTACAAGAGAAAGTAGTGCACTATGTTGTCAACTCTTTCATGGGTCATTAGTGTACAAGAGAAAGTAGTGCACTATGTTGTCAACTCTTCCCTGGGTCATTAGTGTACAAGAGAAAGTAGTGCACTATGTTTTCTGTCAATATACCTGTTAAAATAACGGTTCATATGTTTTTTTTCCCCCAAGTTCTGTTTATTTTCCATAATTATGTTTTCTCAGTTTTATTTTTCCTGGTTTTAGATTTGTTTGGTTTTCCACTTTCAAAATGACAATTGTTCATAGAGAAATAACTAAATGTGATGTTCTGAGTCCATGTGAATGATCACATCACATCTGAAGACCTTTATTATTTTTTAGGTCTGGAAGAAAACGAACATTTTTACTAATCGCACCTCTGGCCTTTTTAAATGTGCATCTATAGAGTGAGGAATGTGAGTCTGTGATGGTTCTGTACTGCTGCTGCTCATTCCATGGCAAAGTTGACTTCCTCATGATCCACTTCTGACAGGTAAGCCTGCTTTGCAGTTAACATTTAATTGAGACGGTTTTGGGGGAAGTATTTCTGTCAAACAACAAGATGGTTGTCACATCAACAGGCTACACACGGAGTGATGGACAAGCACGCGCACCACCCAGACAGACGGGCAATTTTTCTGGAAATGGATTGGCAAATATTGTTAGGTTTGGCTTTTTAAGCCAATAGTGGCTAACCAGGGGTGGATAATGCCATTGTTGCGTTGATTAGATAGTAGCTGGGAGCTTTTATTTATAACAATTTGCAGTTTAACATGTGAAAATTGCATGTACTTTGAGAATTGTTTGGTGAGCTACTCATATGTGGGCCATCTGTTGGGGTCCCCTGGTCTATGGTCTGCTGGGTAACGTGGGTCTGCTGGGTAACGTGGGTCTGCTGGGTAACGTGGGCTGTTACGTCTCTTAGGGTCCCCTGGTCTATGGTCTGCTGGGTAATGTGGGCTGTTACATCTCTTAGGGTCCCCTGGTCTATGGTCTGCTGGGCAACGTGGTCTGCTGGGTAACGTGGGCTGTTACATCTCTTAGGGTCCCCTGGTCTATGGTCTGCTGGGTAACTTGGTCTGCTGGGTAACGTGGTCTGCTGGGTAATGTGGGCTGCTGGGTAACGTGGGCTGTTACGTCTCTTAGGGTCCCCTGGTCTATGGTCTGCTGGGTAACGTGGGCTGTTACATCTCTTAGGGTCCCCTGGTCTATGGTCTGCTGGGTAACGTGGGTCTGCTGGGTAACGTGGGTCTGCTGGGTAACGTGGGCTGTTACATCTCTTAGGGTCCCCTGGTCTATGGTCTGCTGGGTAACGTGTGTCTGCTGGGTAACGTGTGTCTGCTGGGTAACGTGGGTCTGCTGGGTAACGTGGGTCTGCTGGGTAACGTGGGTCACGTTAGCAGAGAGAATGGAACTTGCCAAAAAGGTGACCCCCCCCCTCCACCCTTCTGCCCGCCCCCCTAAGAGGAAAGGAGAAATTGTCATCATGGGCACAAACGGCCGAAGTCGGAGCGGTTCAAAGGTGGAATGTTGATCTGGAGCAGGAGAGTCAAAGCCCAGGAACGCTCTCCGCTTCTGCCCTAGAAATAACTTTCCCACACTCTCACTGCTCCGTGTCCTGGGGGGGTCAGGTGTGTGTGTGTGTGTGCGTGTGCGCGCGTGCGTGCGTGTGTGAATACAGAGGTTTCTGTTTAGTTTGGTCGTATTCAGCCGGCCGGCAAAAATGTGGCTAAAATAACATCTAGTTTGGAAACTTCATAACAGAGCTTTGAGCCTGCTTTATCTTTAGCTGACTGAAGGATTGGAGGACAGTGTGACCCATCTCCTCAGCCAAAGGAGAGCTGGCAGACACTACACTACTTTTAAAATCCTAAAATTGCTGAGCCTCTCACATTAAACGACAGTCTTTCCTGTAGTTTTTTTGTCTTGCCAACATAGTGGTGGGCACACTAAAGGATGTGGCACGGATGTGTCACACACTACAAGATTCTTCAGTTGACCACGAGCTGTGGCTCAAAGCAGCCTCATAAACGTTTTCAGTCAGACATTCACGCTTGCCATAAAGAGTTGAAATATCTAGCCAATACATTTTGAATTGAATAACATTGCGTGTAAAGAGCTTGTCAGAGCTGTAGCGATTTGACACTATGGCAAGTACAAACCCATTCTAGTAGTAGTCATCGCTCCTGCTCGAGAGTACACATTCTGGGTGATGCGATACTCACTGGCTTCTTCTCTGGCAAGCTCTCATTGGCTATTGCTGATCACCGTTCTCAAAACTTGCCGTGACACATCTCACACTACTGGAGCATTGCAGGTTTTGTGGCGACAAAATCAATGGTTTGAAATGATTGGGATGTCTGGGAGTGCTTAAAGACGGGATCGGTACCCCTCAGATTGAGTCTCTGTCCCGCTAACATTAAATGAGCGTCGGTGACTGCCGCGCACCCCGTGCCGGCAACGACATAGAGATGTTGTCTCTAATCTCAAAAACATGTCTGGGACTGCTAAATCAAGGCCCAAATCGTGTTGTGAACACCAGGTTTAACTCTCACACAAAAATAATAAATACTAGAGTAAAACTTTACCTCAGGAAGTGTTGATAGCTACTATAAACAGTTATTATTATAGTTCAATGTAAACATGTATAGTTTCAATGAGACAGATTGCATTCCATCCTGTATTGTATTGCATCATCAATACCTCAGTACTATCGCTATCCAATGAGGCCCAGTCAATACCACAATGTGCTGGCCTCATTGGCTAAAGAAACCCAGCTGGCCCATTGTTTCATTGTCTTCCAGAAAGAGAAGTGAAAGAGACCACAGAGACATTGCTGTCTGCTTAATCACGACACTCTCTTAACCCCTACCAGGCTCAATACGCTTGGCTGTAGGAAGGTCTATTTAGAAATAACTTCTCTTAACATCTTACAGATGAGTTGGCTGTATAAAACAGTGCTCATTGACTGTGATTGAACAGGCAGACGGACTGTTGACCAGAACGTGTTAGTGGCTGTGAATTTTATGGCACTCTGTCTCCCCGTCTCCGAGGTCACAGGTGGCCATTGAAAGGGCCAGAGCTGATGATGGGGGACAGTTAGGACACCACTAGATGAGCCCTGAATGGACTTTAATTACAGACACTATATTATTCAGATAGAACGAGACAGCCCCCTAAACTTCAAAAGGAGAGGGGAGTGTTTCTTTTTTTTTTGGGGGGGGGGGGGGGGTTTCAGAGTGGTGCAGTGATCTCCAATGTGTGTCCCTTAGACAAACTATCCTTTTGTCCCACATGAGAGTGAGTGATGATGAGTGACCGGATGTTAGTCCTGGGACGAGGGGAGCACAGTGTGCTGGAGTAGAGGACTGGAGCTTCACACACATGAACAGCACAACCAGGTCAGTAGAGGACTGGAGCTTCACACACATGAACAGCACAACCAGGTCAGTAGAGGACTGGAGCTTCACACACATGAACAGCACAACCAGGTCAGTAGAGGACTGGAGCTGCACACACATGAACAGCACAACCAGGTCAGTAGAGGACTGGAGCTTCACACACATGAACATCACAACCAGGTCAATAGAGGACTGGAGCTTCACACACATGAACAGCACAACCAGGTCAGTAGAGGACTGGAGCTTCACACACATGAACAGCACAACCAGGTCAGTAGAGGACTGGAGCTTCACACACATGAACAGCACAACCAGGTCAGTAGAGGACTGGAGCTTCACACACATGAACAGCACAACCAGGTCAGTAGAGGACTGGAGCTTCACACACATGAACAGCACAACCAGTTCAGTAGAGGACTGGAGCTTCACACACATGAACAGCACAACCAGGTCAGTAGAGGACTGTGTATTTCCTGGCGTAGTTTTATGATTCCTTTATAGAATCATTCATAATGATGTCATTTAGGAATCAGGGAAAGGACCATCTGTAGTATATCTAGGCTGTGTGACGACATATTATGTATGACCTGATTGTCAGACTAGAGTATTATTATGATAGCCTGAAATCCAGAACCTGTTTTGTGACTACATTCCACTCCTTGTACTCTGTGAGGAATGATAGCTAAACAGACTGGTACCCAAGCTATTAGGAGGCCGTGGTTCTAAAATGAATATTTTCAACTTGTCAGGTAAAACACGCAGTTGTTCCTCCTCTGTTGTATTGTTTGAGTGGAGGTGGATGGCACCGTGAGGCGCACGGTGAACCCGGTGCGCAGGCATAGCCCGGTGCGTTACAGCGCAGCGCCTCGTATCGGCCGGGCTAGGTTGGGCATCGAGCCAGGTGCCATGAAGCCGGCTCAGCGCATCTGGTCTCCAGTGCGTCTCCTCGGGCCGGGGTACATGGCACCAGCCTTACGCATGGTGTCCCCAGTTCGCCTGCACAGCCCAGTGCGGGCTATTCCACCTCGCCGCACTGGCCTGGCTACGGTGCTCAAGAGCTCCAGTACACCTTCACGGTCCGGTCTATCCGGTGCCACCTTCACGCACCAGCCCTCCGGTGGCATCCCCCCACACCAGGCTGTCTCTCTGTCTCCTTCCTACAGGTGCTCACGCCTGTCCAGTGCTGCCAGAGTCTTCCTGCTGCCCAGCGCTGTCAGAGTCTCCCATCTGTCCTGAGCTGCCGGAGTCTCCCGTCTGTCCTGAGCTGCCGGAGTCTCCCGTCTGTCCTGAGCTGCCGGAGTCTCCCGTCTGTCCTGAGCTGCCGGAGTCTCCCGTCTGTCCTGAGCTGCCGGAGTCTCCCGTCTGTCCTGAGCTGCCGGAGTCTCCCGTCTGTCCTGAGCTGCCGGAGTCTCCCGTCTGTCCTGAGCTGCCGGAGTCTCCCGTCTGTCCTGAGCTGCCGGAGTCTCCCGTCTGTCCTGAGCTGCCGGAGTCTCCCGTCTGTCCTGAGCTGCCGGAGTCTCCCGTCTGTCCTGAGCTGCCGGAGTCTCCCGTCTGTCCTGAGCTGCCGGAGTCTCCCGTCTGTCCTGAGCTGCCGGAGTCTCCCGTCTGTCCTGAGCTGCCGGAGTCTCCCGTCTGTCCTGAGCTGCCGGAGTCTCCCGTCTGTCCTGAGCTGCCGGAGTCTCCCGTCTGTCCTGAGCTGCCGGAGTCTCCCGTCTGTCCTGAGCTGCCGGAGTCTCCCGTCTGTCCTGAGCTGCCGGAGTCTCCCGTCTGTCCTGAGCTGCCGGAGTCTCCCGTCTGTCCTGAGCTGCCGGAGTCTCCCGTCTGTCCTGAGCTGCCGGAGTCTCCCGTCTGTCCTGAGCTGCCGGAGTCTCCCGTCTGTCCTGAGCTGCCGGAGTCTCCCGTCTGTCCTGAGCTGCCGGAGTCTCCCGTCTGTCCTGAGCTGCCGGAGTCTCCCGTCTGTCCTGAGCTGCCGGAGTCTCCCGTCTGTCCTGAGCTGCCGGAGTCTCCCGTCTGTCCTGAGCTGCCGGAGTCTCCCGTCTGTCCTGAGCTGCCGGAGTCTCCCGTCTGTCCTGAGCTGCCGGAGTCTCCCGTCTGTCCTGAGCTGCCGGAGTCTCCCGTCTGTCCTGAGCTGCCGGAGTCTCCCGTCTGTCCTGAGCTGCCGGAGTCTCCCGTCTGTCCTGAGCTGCCGGAGTCTCCCGTCTGTCCTGAGCTGCCGGAGTCTCCCGTCTGTCCTGAGCTGCCGGAGTCTCCCGTCTGTCCTGAGCTGCCGGAGTCTCCCGTCTGTCCTGAGCTGCCGGAGTCTCCCGTCTGTCCTGAGCTGCCGGAGTCTCCCGTCTGTCCTGAGCTGCCGGAGTCTCCCGTCTGTCCTGAGCTGCCGGAGTCTCCCGTCTGTCCTGAGCTGCCGGAGTCTCCCGTCTGTCCTGAGCTGCCGGAGTCTCCCGTCTGTCCTGAGCTGCCGGAGTCTCCCGTCTGTCCTGAGCTGCCGGAGTCTCCCGTCTGTCCTGAGCTGCCGGAGTCTCCCGTCTGTCCTGAGCTGCCGGAGTCTCCCGTCTGTCCTGAGCTGCCGGAGTCTCCCGTCTGTCCTGAGCTGCCGGAGTCTCCCGTCCGTCCTGAGCTGCCGGAGTCTCCCGTCCGTCCTGAGCTGCCGGAGTCTCCCGTCCGTCCTGAGCTGCCGGAGTCTCCCGTCTCCAGTCTCCCGTCCATTCGGGACCCGGGGCTAGGGTCCCCAGTCCGAGGTCGGCGGCAAGGGTCGCCGTTTTTAAGAGTTCACGGTCCACCACCGCGGACAGACAACCACCCAGACCCTCCCCTATAGGTTCAGGTTTTGCTGCCGGAGTCTGCACCTTTGGGAGGGGTACTGTTACGTTCTGACCTTAGTTCCTTTGTTTTGTCTTTGTTTTAGTATGGTCAGGGCGTGAGTTGGGTTGGGCAGTCTGTTTGTTTTTCTATGTTGTATTTTGCGTTTGGCCTGGTATGGTTCTCAATCAGAGGCAGGTGTCGTTAGTTGTCTCTGATTGAGAATTATACTTAGGTAGCCTTTTCCCACCAGTGTTTCGTGGGTGATTGTTTTCTGTGTCTGTGTGTTCCACACGGAACTGTTTCGGTTTTCCTTTCTGTCTTTCTATTTGTTATTTTCTATTTTCGTGTTCAGTGATTTTGTTCATTAAACATGACGAACACGTACCACGCTGCACATTGGTCCGATCTCTCATACTCCTCGTCAGAGGAGGACGAATCCTGTTACAGCCTGTGTAGGAGGGTTGAACTGAATCTGGGTCTTTAGTACTCTGTGTGCATGTGTGATAGTGTACCACTGAGTTGAATAAGTAGGTGTGTCAGTGTAGGTTATGTTAGACCTCCAATACAACAGTAATGCATTATCTAAGCCTCCTCTAACCCTCCCCACATTCAACTTTAATCATCACAGCACTCTGTGTGTGGCTCTCGCCTACTGTTGGCAACACCTCTCCTAAACTATCCTCCCCTCCTCCTGGTCATTTCTACATCTTCCACATTCTGCTTCTCAGCCCTGCCACACACTTACACACATACACACTCCTCCACACCAACCCTCTCACTTCCCTCACACACAACCCTTTGATACTACTAACAATTGCTGAGGAGGGAGTGTTTGTGTGTTAGCGTGCGAGCCAGTCCCTGGAGGCGTGAGGGTTCTGAGGCCTGGGGATGGGCTCTGGATGGCGGTTAGCGAGGATCCAGCTTTTCATCCCTCCCTCCCTCTCTCTCGGAGCGGCTGCGGTGATGCTAATGGTGGGTGACAGCTCACCTCTCCCTGCCATGCCTACAGTCCTCAGAGCGGACAGACCGCCCACACAGGCCCCAAGCCCCGGGAGGGGACCAACTTGGTACTACCAAGGTTACTTCATATCTTAGTCACAGGATTTTTTTTAGATTTGTAATGTTTTTGTGGGGGGGGGAGGTTCTTGAGACCTTTAGTCAGGAGTGTGTGTGTTTTCACCATAGCCCTCTCATCCACTTTGTACCCTGGTTCTGTATTAGTTGTTTTGCTTCGTCGTCCTCTGTTTCCTGTTTCCTGACTATGGTGTGAAACCATCCCAGTGTCACATCTATTAAAGTCTTCATGTTTGGAGAGGACAGCCATCTGACGTTCGGCGGGGACGGCCATCTGACGTTCGGCAGGGACGGCCATCTGACGTTCGGAGAGGACGGCCATCTGACGTTCGGCGAGGACGGCCATCTGACGTTCGGCGAGGACGGCCATCTGACGTTCGGCGGGGACGACCATCTGACGTTCGGCGGGGACGGCCATCTGACGTTCGGCGGGGACGGCCATCTGACGTTCGGCGGGGACGGCCATCTGACGTTCGGGGTGGACGACCATCTGACGTTTGGGGTGGACGGCCATCTGACGTTCGGCGTGTACGACACATTAGTGTGCTTGTGCATGCATGAGTCTGTGCATACTAACGGTATGACCAGTGGTATTAGTCTCTGAAATGTAGCATATTTAAAGCTGCAATAGGTAACTTTTTGGGCGATCCATCATTCTCATTGAAAGCAAGTCTAAGAAGCCATAAATATGTTCTATGTGTGCTATTTCTTTGCTTCCCGTTCTTAACTTTAGTTTTTGTGTCTTTTGCTTTGGGTTTTGTACACCAACTTCAAACAGCTGAAAATACAATACTTTTGCTTATGGAAAATATATTTCACAGCGGTTTAGATGGTATAATGATTCTCTACGCTATACTTGCTTGTTTTTTCACATAAACAAAAATTAGGCGAACTATTAGAATTTTAGCAATCAGGAAATGGAGACATTTCTGCATAGTGCAGCTTTAAAGCACAGAAGAAAATACTTGCTTGGGCCAAGAAAGACGAGCAATGGACGTTAGACCGGTGGACATCTGTCCTTTGGTCTGATGAGTCCAAATTTGAGATTTTTGGTTCCAACCTCTGTGTCTTTGTGAGACGCAGAGTAGGTGAACAGATGATCTCTGCATGTGTGATTTCCACCGTGAAGCATGGAGGAGGAGGTGTGGGGGTGCTTTGCTGGTGACACTGTCATTGATTTATTTAGAATTCAAGGCACTCTTAACCAGCATGGCTACCACAGCATTCTGCAGTCATACGGTTGAGAGAATGCCAAGAGTGTGCAAAGCTGTCATCAAGGAAATGGGTGGCTACTTTGAAGAATTTGTTTAACACTTTTTTGGTTACTACTTGATTCCAGATGTTATTTCATATTTTTGATGTCTTCACTATTATTCTACAATTTAGAAAATAGTAAAAATAAAGAAAAACACTTGAATGAGTAGGTGTATCCAAACTTTTGACTGCTACTGTGTGTATATATATTAATGTATAATTACTTTAAGACATGGAAGGTCATATGTGTATTGCCAAAGCACAAGTGTAATGCAACAAAAGTAAGTGTCGAAGTTAGATCAGATTGACTCTTAGTTAGATCAGATTGACTCTTAGTTAGATCATATTGACTCTTAGTTAGATCAGATTGACTCTTAGTTAGATCAGATTGACTCTTAGTTAGATCAGATTGACTCTTAGTTAGATCAGATTGACTCTTAGTTAGATCAGAACGACTTAGTTGTGAACCGAGATCTTTCGTGTCGGATTGTATTCAAGGATTTTAACTCACATCGTCAGAAATCAGACTTCTCTCAGTCTCTGTCTTTTAGAGATCTCAGACCCAGCGTCCTTGTCTTCCACCATGGCATGCAAAGCTCTGAGGACATTGGAAGTTCAACAGCTTCCCTTGACACTCGGCTCTAAAACCTTTTTAAAACCACTGTCATATTCATCCCTTGTCCTCTCAGCCGTTGTCGTCACCAGAAATATCACACAGAGAGTGAGTAGATTTGTAATGTAGAAAGTGATGTTTAAATCAGTGAAGTGAGTTTCCTGTAGCCCTCTGAAGACATGTCAGAGAGCGTGTGTGAGTGTGTTCATGCATGTAAGTTTACATACACTTATGTTGGAGTCATTAAAACTCATTTTTCAACCACTCTATAAATTTCTTGTTAACAAACTATAGTTTTGATTAGTCGGTTAGGACATCTACTAGTCATTTTTCCAGCAATTGTTTACAGATAGATTATGTATTTCAAGGCCTACCTTCAAACTCAGTGCCTCTTTGCTTGACATCATGGGAAAATCAAAAGAAATCAGCCAAGACCTCAGAAAAAATATTTTAGTCTGGTTCATCCTTGGGAGCAATTTCCAAACGCTTGAAGGTACCACGTTCAACTGTACAAACAATAGTATCCAAGTATAAACACCATGGGACCACGCAGTCATCATACTGCTCAGGAAGGAGACGTGTTCTGTTTCCTAGAGATGAACGTACTTTGGTGCGAAAAATGCACACCAATCCAAGAACAACAGCAAAGGATCTTGTGAAGACGCTGGAGGAAACGGGTACAAAAGTATCTATATCCACAGTAATACGAATCCTATATCTACATAACCTGAAATGCCGCTCAGCAAGGAAGAAGCCACTGCTCCAAAACCGGCATAAAAAGCCAGACTACTGTTTGCAACTACACATGGGGACAAAGATTGTACAATTTGGAAAAATGTCCTCTGGTCTGATAAAACAAAAATAGAACTGTTTGGCCATAATGACCATCATTATGTTTGGAGGAAAAAGGGGCCTGCTTGCAAGCCGAAGAACACCATCCCAACCGTGAAGCACGAGGGTGGCAGCATCATGTTGTACTATTCTGACATTTTACATTCTTAGGATCACCACTTTATTTTAACTGACCTTAGACAGGGATTTTCTACTAGGATTAAATGTCAGGAATTGTGAAAAACTGAGTTTAAATGTATTTGCCTAAGGTGTATGTAAACTTCTGACTTCAACTGTATTTGCTTCTCTCTGTGTGGCTCAGAACTTTGTCTGGTGAGATTGTGTTATAAGTGTGTCAGAGAGTGGAAGGGGGCCTTGCATGCTTGGGCGAGCGAGGAGTAGAGCACTAAAGCATGTGTAGCAGTGAATATTAGAGAAGGCTGAGTTTCAGCAAGTTTCCTGTGTGTACAGGAGGGCTCTCTGCATTTCTCTCTTCTCCCCCCTTTCTCATTATTCTCGCTCCATCTATCATTATAGTGAGCTTTTTTAAGTTGGCCTTTTGTCTTTCGTAAGAAATTATAGTAACAGTTTGTAACAAAATGTCTGTTCTCATTTGTTGTGACTGTAGTGTCAGGTTCAGCTAAACCATAATCATTCACATCCTACCTGACAAACAACAGTGGGTTTGTGCTTGGCTGGTTAGTGGAGACGAGTGCTGCTGATGTCACTGCTATGGGCATCAGTGAGGAGGGTGTGTCTAGCAGGTGCCAAAGGGGGTGTGAGCCTGGCCCTCTGCCCAAACCCCTGCAGGGTATCCAGGGATCACCCTGCCCTGGCCTCTCCTTCCTGCCCCACCCCTCACATCACCCCATGAGGGGGGCGTGTTTGGGGAAACAACCTCCTCCTCACTCGCCCAACATCACCTCTCCTCTGTGTTTCCCCCTTCTCACTCCTCCCCTCTGTCTTTCCCCCTTTCTCTCTCCTCCCCTACTCACACACCCTCCACTGCAATATCTTCTTTCTTCTCTCTACAGTATTAGAACAGAAGTTTGAGTTGTGCATGTGTCCAAGGTTAGCTTTTAGTCCTGTAAATATAGTAGCTATAGTACCTTCTCTTCTCCTCAGTAGATATACACCCTCATCTCTAGTACCTTCTACTCTCCTCTTCTCCTCAGTAGATACACCCTCTCCTCTAGTACCTTCTCCTCTCCTTTTCTCCTCAGTAGATACACCCTCACCTCTAGTACCTTCTCTTCTCCTCAGTATATACACCCTCATCTCTAGTACCTTCTACTCTCCTCTTCTCCTCAGTAGATACACCTTCATCTCTAGTACCTTCTCCTCTTCTCCTCAGTAGATACACCATCTCCTCTAGTACCTTCTCCTATCCTCTTCTCCTCAGTAGATACACCCTCTCCTCTAGTACCTTCTCCTCTTCTCCTCAGTAGGTACACCCTCACCTCTAGTACCTTCTCCTCTCCTCTTCTCCTCAGTAGATACACCCTCACCTCTAGTACCTTCTCTTCTCCTCAGTAGATACACCCTCATCTCTAGTACCTTCTACTCTCCTCTTCTCCTCAGTAGATACACCTTCATCTCTAGTACCTTCTCCTCTTCTCCTCAGTAGATACACCATCTCCTCTAGTACCTTCTCTTATCCTCTTCTCCTCAGTAGATACACCCTCTCCTCTAGTACCTTCTCTTCTCCTCAGTAGATACACCCTCACCTCTAGTACCTTCTCTTCTCCTCAGTAGATACACCCTGACCTCTAGTACCTTCTCCTCAGTAGATACACCCTGACCTCTAGTACCTTCTCCTCAGTAGATACACCCTCTCCTCTAGTACCTTCTCCTCTTCTCCTCAGTAGATACACCCTCGCCTCTAGTGTCTTCTACTCTTCTCCTCAGTAGATACACCCTCACCTCTAGTACCTTCTACTCTCCTCCTCTCCTCAGTAGATACACCCTCTCCTCTAGTACCTTCTCCTCTTCTCCTCAGTAGATACACCCTCTCCTCTAGTACCTTCTCCTCAGTAGATACACCCTCATCTCTAGTACCTTCTCCTCTCCTCTTCTCCTCAGTAGATACACCCTCACCATTTCTCACCATTTCTGCCTTTTAATGTCATGCTGATTGGCTGACAGCCATGGTATATCGGACCGTATACCACAGGCATGACAAAACATGTCTTTTTACTGCTCTAATTACGTTGGTAACCAGTTTATAATAGCAATAAGGCACCTCGGGGGTTTGTGGTATGTAGTCTTACGGCTATGGGCTGTATCCAGGTACTCTTCATTGCGTTGTGCATAAAGAACAGCCCTTAGCCATGGTATATTGGCCATATAACACAGACCCCCGTGCCTTATTGCTTAAATAATAGTCTGCTCCTATAGATCAAATGTGAAAGTTTTCTCTCTGAAGGGTAAAGAGCTGATTTGGCTATGAGGAAGGTGATGAAGAATCCATGCCTCATTCAACCTCATGTCATAGTTCACACTGATCTGTGGAGGAGGAGAGGTAAGGGTGAAGGGAGAGTGTGAAAATGAATAATGTAAACTCCTCTGTTGCGTCTAGGCATTAAACAGTCTGTTTCCTCCCGGACTACATCATCAGCACTCAGATTGTTATCCCAGGAAGTGATGTCATAATTAGTGCCAGGAGTTTTTCCTGAGTTTACCTTAGGTGGGCCTTGACGAGGCTTTATGAGGGGTGTGGTGTGAGAGGTGCAGAGAAAGAGGAAGTTGGAGTAAGGAGATGTGTTTTAGGACTGATGAGAGTCTACAGGAAGCAGTCTGCAGGTCCTCTCGCTGTTTTTAAAGTCTATTCAACAACACCGTTGTGGTTTGGGTCTTTTAGCTGACATGGGCTGGTGGTTTGAGGTTTGGAACTGAACTCAGTCTGAAACCACAGAGGGAAGTGGGAGCCTTGGGCAGGTTCTCTCTGAACACTGGTTTATGAGGGGCGCTTCTGGGTAGATTTGTCAATAATAATTTGTCATCTATTAACTTTCATCAACTTACCATGTTACCCTTTTTAGGCTGAAGAGCTTTGAAAGGAGATGGGTAAGCCAACAGTAGCCTGTCTCCATCTCTTTGACCCGTTTTCATTCCTCTATTCATACTACACATGAGTTGTTCTGATATCATCCACAAGACGCCAGTCAACAACATGCACCCCTTTAAGATGATCCTCTCATTATGAGTCTGAATATGACTAATTATGAGGCCATACGTTAGGGGAAGCTGGCATTTGATTGACAGTTGATAGACACTCCCGGTTCAAGTCACCGCATTTGAAATATGTTTATCATTTTTCTCCTTCCCATTTGGCACGTTATCCACGGGTGGCGGCTCACACCTTGTTGGTATTTAAGATATAATTAACGGTATATTACCGAATCATGCCGGTGGCTGGTTCCAGGGACGTCTCGCCGCCGGTACCGATGGCGGCAAGGAGTTGTCTGCCGCCGCATCAGCATCTGGATGAGGGAGCACAGCCGAGTCCTATCTCATTACCGTAGAAACGCCCTAACGTATCGCCAGACACACGGCTCGCATGATTAAGATGTAAATCTCCCCTAATTGGTATGTAAATATGTACTTGTATATCAAATCAAACGTTATTTCTCACATACAACAAATGTAGATCTTACCGTGAAATACTTACAGTGCCTTGCGAAAGTATTCGGCCCCCTTGAACTTTGCGACCTTTTGCCACATTTCAGGCTTCAAACATAAAGATATAAAACTGTATTTTTTTGTGAAGAATCAACAACAAGTGGGACACAATCATGAAGTGGAACGACATTTATTGGATATTTCAAACTTTTTTAACAAATCAAAAACTGAAAAATTGGGCGTGCAAAATTATTCAGCCCCCTTAAGTTAATACTTTGTAGCGCCACCTTTTGCTGCGATTACAGCTGTAAGTCGCTTGGGGTATGTCTCTATCAGTTTTGCACATCGAGAGACTGACATTTTTTTCCCATTCCTCCTTGCAAAACAGCTCGAGCTCAGTGAGGTTGGATGGAGAGCATTTGTGAACAGCAGTTTTCAGTTCTTTCCACAGATTCTCGATTGGATTCAGGTCTGGACTTTGACTTGGCCATTCTAACACCTGGATATGTTTATTTTTGAACCATTCCATTGTAGATTTTGCTTTATGTTTTGGATCATTGTCTTGTTGGAAGACAAATCTCCGTCCCAGTCTCAGGTCTTTTGCAGACTCCATCAGGTTTTCTTCCAGAATGGTCCTGTATTTGGCTCCATCCATCTTCCCATCAATTGTAACCATCTTCCCTGTCCCTGCTGAAGAAAAGCAGGCCCAAACCATGATGCTGCCACCACCATGTTTGACAGTGGGGATGGTGTGTTGCTTTTACGCCAAACATAACGTTTTGCATTGTTGCCAAAAAGTTCAATTTTGGTTTCATCTGACCAGAGCACCTTCTTCCACATGTTTGGTGTGTCTCCCAGGTGGCTTGTGGCAAACTTTAACCGACACTTTTTATGGATATCTTTAAGAAATGGCTTTCTTCTTGCCACTCTTCCATAAAGGCCAGATTTGTGCTATGGACAGAGTCTCCCACCTCAGCTGTAGATCTCTGCAGTTCATCCAGAGTGATCATGGGCCTCTTGGCTGCATCTCTGATCAGTCTTCTCCTTGTATGAGCTGAAAGTTTAGAGGGACGGCCAGGTCTTGGTAGATTTGCAGTGGTCTGATACTCCTTCCATTTCAATATTATCGCTTGCACAGTGCTCCTTGGGATGTTTAAAGCTTGGGAAATCTTTTTGTATCCAAATCCGGCTTTAAACTTCTTCACAACAGTATCTCGGACCTGCCTGGTGTGTTCCTTGTTCTTCATGATGCTCTCTGCGCTTTTAACGGACCTCTGAGACTATCACAGTGCAGGTGCATTTATACGGAGACTTGATTACACACAGGTGGATTGTATTTATCATCATTAGTCATTTAGGTCAACATTGGATCATTCAGAGATCCTCACTGAACTTCTGGAGAGAGTTTGCTGCACTGAAAGTAAAGGGGCTGAATAATTTTGCACGCCCAATTTTTCCGTTTTTGATTTGTTAAAAAAGTTTGAAATATCCAATAAATGTCGTTCCACTTCACGATTGTGTCCTACTTGTTGTTGATTCTTCACAAAAAAATACAGTTTTATATCTTTATGTTTGAAGCCTGAAATGTGGCAAAAGGTCGCAAAGTTCAAAGGGGCCGAATACTTTCGCAAGGCACTGTACTTACAAGCCCTTAACCAACAGTGCAGTTCAAGAAGAGTTAAGAAAATATTTACCAAATAGACAAAAGTAAAAAATAATAACACAATTAGAATAATACTAACAAGGCTATATACAGGGGGCACCGGTACCGAGTTAGTGTGGAGGGGTGCAGGCTAGTTGAGGTCATTTGTACATGTAGGTAGGGGTGAAGTGACTCTGCATAGGTAACAAACAAACAGCGAGTAGCAGCAGTGTACAAAAGGGAGAGGTGGGGCTGTCAATGTAAATAGTCTGGTGCGATTTGATTAATCGTTCAGCAGTCTTATGGCTTGAGGGTAGAAGCTGTTGAGGAGTCTTTTGGTCCTACACTTGGCGCTCCGGTACTGCCTGCCGTGTGGTAGCAGAGAAAACAGTCTATACTTGGGTGACTGGAGTCTCTGACAATTATATGGGCTTTCCTCTGACACTGCTCGATGCAGAAGTTGCCTGTAATCCATGGCTTCTGGTTGGAATATGTACGTACTGTCACTGTGGGGACGACATTGTCGATGCACTTATTGATGAAGCCAGTGACAGGTGTTAAACTCCTCAATGCCATTGGATGAATCCTGGAACATATTCCAGTCTGTGCTAGCAAAACAGTTCTGTAGTGTAGCATCCGCGTCATCTGACCACTTCCGTGTTTAGCGAGTCACTGGTACTTCCTGCTTTAGTTTTATAGGCTGACTCCTCTCTCTAATCTCCTTAACCCCTATAGGTTAACTCTTTCACTGCGTTATAACAACTTACAGACGAGTATAGGGTCCATTTTCATGTACAGTACGTTGTGTAAAATATTTTTTTTAAACAAATGTTATTTTTTTCTTCACTCTCTAGACGTTGGTTCTCTGTATCTGTGTGGACTTGTATGAGTGATACATGCTTAGACAACTGAACCAGAAATGATGCCGGTTCATCCGTGGGTGTGTACTCTAATTTCTAGGATCTTACATATTCCCAAAACACTCCTTTTAAGGTTTAAATGTCTTCTATGTAACCTCGCGGGTCACGCAAACCATTCCACAGAGAAGGTTAACATTGCCAGAGTGCATTGCCAACATGTTTGGCTGTGTATTTTTCATTTTTCTGACACATTCTACACAAACTGAAGTCACCTACCTGTTGTTTTTCTGTACTGCTCCATATCTCTACACGTTCTCCCTCCCTTTCCCCTCTTGTCTTCTCAGTCGGGCGACCCCCCCCCCCCCCCCCCCGACATTTGGAATAGCACAAATAAATAATCAGAACATTTAAAACTATAGAAACATATAAACAAAAATATAAGACTCATAAATATCAAAAAGAAGTAACAAAGACAAATGGAAAGAAATTGTAGTACAAATATTATATCACACAAATACACAAATGAAATAAGACGCTTATAAAGATGAGAACCTGATTATTGCACTTCACACAAGAAACACACAAACTAAATGTCACCACTAATTGCATTAATATTTGCATTAGTACTGTACAAAGTTAGAGGTGCGCATTTTTTATAGATCCCACCACTCCCCCTACCTCGGGCTTCTAGTGGGGAGACCTGAGGTCAACCTACCCCCTCCCCCTACCTCGGGCTTCTAGTGGGGAGACCTGAGGTCAACCTACTCCCTCCCCCTACCTCGGGCTTCTAGTGGGGAGACTTGAGGTCAACCTACCCCCTCCCCCTACCTCGGGCTTCTAGTGGGGAGACCTGAGGTCAACCTACCCCCTCCCCCTACCTCGGGCTTCTAGTGGGGAGACCTGAGGTCAACCTACTCCCTCCCCCTACCTCGGGCTTCTAGTGGGGAGACCTGAGGTCAACCTACTCCCTTCCCCTACCTCGGGCTTCTAGTGGGGAGACCTGAGGTCAACCTACTCCCTTCCCCTACCTCGGGCTTCTAGTGGGGAGACCTGAGGTCAACCTACCCCCGCCCCCCTCCCCATCTCGTACTTCTGAGTAGCTCACAAACTAGAATCAGGGCGCCCATTCCGACAAGGTTAATTGACCTTGCATGACGTGCAAATGTCACCATACGGAGTATTTTACATTTTTTGTATTTTTATTTTTTTTATTTTTTTATGGGGGAGGGTGCCCCATGCCGCCCTCGGGAAGATGCCCCTTGGGCCGCTGCCCATGTCGCATATGCCTAAATTCGCCACTGGTGTCTGTCTATCTGTCTCTGTATGTCTTTGTATTTCATGCATGGGGATTTTCGGTCAGTGACGAGCACAGCACTGACTCCCAGGTGCCCAGATACCAACTCAAAACAGTACAGTAGACCGTAGCAGGAGTCTTGATTATGCTGACATGGCATGTCTGGGCTATTCCACCCACCCTACCATGACATGGCATAAAGGCCCTGCCCTCTTGTTCTCCATTACATCTCCATCAGAGAGGACTTCTGCCAAGCCTGTTCCTATCGGGAGCCCCAAGGCACTGCATCTCAGTGCTAGAGGCATCACTTCAGACCCTGGTTCGATTCCAGGCTGTGATTGGGAGTCCCATAGGGCGGCGCACAATTGGCCCAGCATCGTCCGAGTTAGGGTTTGGCCTGGGTAGGCTGTCATTGTAAATAAGAATTTGTTCTTAACTGACGTGCCTAGTTAAGTAAAGGTTAAATAAAACAAATGAAAAATACCATCCATCAACTACTGTGTGTTACCTGGAACCGACGGGGCAGAAAAGACAAACGTTCCCAACCACAGTTTCCGTTAAACTGGAATCTGCCTCTGGTTAGGCTAGGTGACTTTCTCAGGTGTTGTGGGTGTAGCCCATGTTGGGATGGGCAGATAGGAGTACAATTATGTTGGCCCTACATGCTGATGTAAGGTCTGTTTAGTGTTTTTCTCCCTAATGGTGAAGGTTAGGAATTAAGGGTGGGAAGCTGATCCTAGATCTGTGCCGAAAGGCCAACTTCTAGCGTGATGCATCCTGATGATTTGCAGGGAGCCTATCAGGAGTCATGGCCTGACACATCAGTGCTCTGCCCCGCCGCATCACCTGATTGGCCAGGTGTCAAACAAGAAATGATTCATATGAGAGCAGATATTAACACACACTCTCTCAAACATACACTACCGTTCAAAAGTTTGGGGTCACCTAGAAATGTCCTTGTTTTTGAAAGAAAAGCACATTTCTGTCCACTAAAATAACATCAAATTGATCAGAAATACAGTGTAGACATTGTTAATGTTGTAAATGACTATTGTAGCTGGAAACGGTTGAATTCTTCAGACCAAATGAATTACTTAAAAATCATACAATGTGATTTTTGTTTTAGATTCCGTCTCTCACAGTTGAAGTCTACCTATGATAAAAAATTACATACATGCTTTGTAAGTAGGAACACCTGCAAAATCGGCAGTGTATCAGATACTTGTTCTCCCCACTGTATATAAAAATCGGCCGATTAATCAGGTTCTGTTTTTTTTGGTCCTCCAATAATCGGTATAGGCGTTGAAAAATCATAATCGGTCGACCTCTAGTACTATTTAATGAAGCTGCCAGTTGAGGACAGTATATACAAATTATATGAGTAATGTAAGATATTTAAACATTGTTTAAAGTGACAAGTGATCCATTTAATCTAGTGGCCAGATATTGTGTCTCAATGTAGTCAGCAGCCTACCTCTGAGTTAGTGATTGCTGTTTAGCAGTCGGATGGCCTTGAGATAGAAGCTGTTCTTCAGTCTCTTAGCCCAGCTTTGATGCACCTGTGGGGCCCCAGTGTTGAGGGTCAGCGAGGTGGGGACGTTGTTTCCTGCCTTCACCACCTGCGGGGCAGAACGTCCAGGACCCAATTGCACAGGGCGGGGTTGAGACCCAGGGCCTCCAGCTTAATTATGAGCTTGGAGGGTACTATGGTGTTGAGTGCTGAACTGTAGTCAATGAACAGCATTCTTACATAGGCATTCCTGTTGTCCAGATGGGATAGGGCAGTTTGATGGCTATTGCATCGTCTGTGGACCTGTTGGGGCGATATGCAAACTGAAGTGAGTCTAGGGTGGCCGGTAATGTGGAGGTGATATGATCCTTGACTAGTCTCTCAAAGCACTTCATGATGACAGAAGTCATTTAGTTCAGTTATCTTTGCCTTCTTGGGTACAGGGACAATGGTGGCCATCTTGAAGCATGTGGGGACAGCAGACTTGGATAGGGAGCGATTGAATATGTCTGTAAACACACCAGCCAGCTGGTCTGCGCATGCACTGAGGATGCGACTAGGGATGTCGTCTGGGCCAGCAGCCTTGCGAGGGTTAACACGTTTAAATGTTTTACTCTCGTCGGCCATGGAGAAGGAGAGGGGGGGCGCAGTCCTTGTTAACGGGCCGCGACGGTTATTATTATCCTCAAAGCGGGCAAAGAAGGTGTTTAGTTTGTCTGGAAGCGTGATGTCGGTGTCCTTGACGTGGCTGGTTTTCTTTTTGTTGTCTGATTGTCTGTAGTCCCTGCCACATACGTCTCATGTATGAGCCGTTGAATTGCAACTCCACCTTATCCCTGTACTGGCATTTCACTTGTTTGATTGCCTTGCGGAGGGAATAGTTACACGGTTTATATTCAGATGTATTCTCAGACCTCTTTCCATGGTTAAATGCAGTGGATGCTCTTTCAGTTTTGCGTGAATGCTGCCATCCATCCACGGTTTCTGGTTAGGGTAGGTTATAATAGTCACAGTGGGTACAACATCTTGCCATTTCTGCCGGTGTCTTGGAGCTAGAATCAGGATAATGTATACTGTGCTAATGACTACTCATAAAAAGAGCAAAGGAGAGCATTGTACAATACGGTGAACTGAGCAAACAAGGCATTTGTGGTACATGGGTGCCGCCATCTTTTTGGTACTCCGCTATTGTGATGTCATCACATGCAAATGTAATTGTATTCTTTTGATTTAGAATGGCCATGAAATAGAATGGATGTAAAGTGTTTCAAATCAACACTCTTATGTTGTAGTAGTGTCGTACATGTAGCCTGTACTTGGCAGCTACAACAACATCTACAACAACATCTTGAATTGCGTGAAAAGTATCAACCAAGCATCAAGTCTCTAGCTTCAGAGGTTGTCACTGCTTGGTTAAGGCATCTGCCTGCATTGCTGGCAGCCCGAGATGGGTGGGTGGTAGTCGAGCTGGGTGGGTGGTAGTCGAGCTGGGTGGGTGGTAGTCGAGCTGGGTGGGTGGTAGTAGAGCTGGGTGGGTGGTAGTCGAGCTGGGTGGGTGGTAGTCGAGCTGCGGGGTTGGTAGTCGAGCTGCGGGGTTGGTAGTCGAGCTGGGGGGTTGGTAGTCGAGCTGGGGGGTTGGTAGTCGAGCTGGGGGGTTGGTAGTCAAGCTGGGGGGTTGGTAGTCGAGCTGGGGGGGTGGTAGTCGAGCTGGGTGGGTGGTAGTCGAGCTGGGTGGGTAGCAGCCGAGTTGGGTGGTAGTCGAGTTGGGACAGGGTTGGTAACTGCGGTGATGGAGTTGTCTCACTGGAGTTGTCCTCAGATGTTGTTCTCAGCCCTCTGTAGCCACTGAACAAATAATCCATTAGTGACGTGTAGTACCCACTTGGGTGATGCTTTTTCTGCTGGCAATACGGGCACTAAAAGCTCCCCACACATCATTCAGAGTACTAGTCATCTTCACAGTGAGGCAGCCCTCTGCCAGCTCAGCACTGCAGTCCTCTCACGCTCTGGGTGGTGAAACAAGAATCTGGCTAGCTAAGCAAACCAAACAAATTGAGCTGCCGTCATTTCTGCAGTTCCGATGCGCAGGTGTTGAGACAGGTGTTGGATAAAAATGAAATTAGTTATCAAAAACAAAAAGCACCTAATATCAACTAATTATGTGGAATATTTACAGGAGCTCTCAGCCTATGCTGTCAATACGGCCTCGTGAGACTTATCAACCACACCTTCTAAATGGACACATTCAAATCAAATCAAACTGTATTTGTCACATGCGCTGAATAGATAAAGTGTAGACCTTACCAGGTGCAGTTCAAGAAGAGTTAAGAAAATATTTACCAAATGAACTAAAGTAAAAAATAAAAAGCAACAAAATAACGAGGCTATATACCAGTACCGAGTCGGGGTGCAGGGGTACAGGTTAGTTGAGGTAACTTGTACATGTAGGTAGGGGTGAAGTGACTATGCATAGATAATAAACACCGAGTAACAGCGGTGTACAAAACAAATGGGGGGATCAATGTAAATACTCTGGTGTCCATTTGATGAATTGTTCAGCTTTACAATCACATTCTACCACATTCCCTTTGTTTGATTGGCATCCTGTCATGCTCAAATACAGTTGAAGTCGGAAGTTTACATACACCGTAGCCAAATACATTTAAACTCAGTTTTTCACAATTCCTGACATTTAATCCTAGTAAAAATGCCCTGTCTTAGGTCAGTTAGGAGCACCACTTTATTTTAAGAATGTGAAATGTCAGAATAATAGTAGAGAGAGTGATTTCTTTCAGCTTTTATTTCTTTCAGCACATTCCCAGTGGGTCAGAAGTTTACATCCACTGAATTAGTATTTGGTAGCATTGCCTTTAAATTGTTTGACTTGGGTAAAATGTTTTGGGTAGCCTTCCACATGCTTCCCACAATAAGTTGGGTGAATTTTGGCCCATTCCTCCTGACAGAGCTGGTGTAACTGAGTCAGGTTTGTAGGCCTCCTTGCTCGCACAGGCTTTTTCAGTTCTGCCCAAATGTTCAATAGGATTGAGGTCAGGGCTTTGTGATGGCCACTCCAATACCTTGACTTTGTTGTCCTTAAGCCATTTTGCCACAACTTTGGAAGTGTGTTTGAGGTCGTTGTCCATTTGGAAGACCCATTAAATACCAAGCTTTAACTTCCTGACTGATGTGTTGAGATGTTTCTTCAATATATCCACATCATTTTCCTTTCTCATGATGCCATCTATTTGTGAAGTGCACCAGTCCCTCCTGCAGCAAAGCACCCCCACAACATGATGATGCCACCCGCATGCTTCACGGTTGGGATGGTGTTCTTCAGCATGCCAGCCTCCCCCTTTTCCCTCCAAACATAACAATGGTCATTATAGCCAAACAGTTCTATTTTTGTTTCATCAGACCAGAGGACATTTCTGCAAAAAGTACGATCTTTGTCCCCATTTGCAGTTACAAACTGTAGTCTGGCTTATTAATGGCGGTTTTGGAGCAGTGGCTTCTTCCTTGCTCGTTTTACTGTGGATATAGATACTTTTGTACCTGTTTCCTCCAGCATCTTCACAAGGTCCTTTGCTGTTGTTTTGGGATTGATTTACACTTTTCGCGCCAAAGTACGTTCATCTCTAGGAGACAGAATGCGTCTCCTTCCTGAGCTGTATGATGGCTGCATGGTCTTGGCTTATTTATTTTTATTTCCCCATGATATCAAGCAAAGAGGCACTGAGTTTGAAGGTAGGCCTTGAAATACATCCACAGGTACACCTCCAATTGACTCAAATGATGTCAATTAGCCTATCAGAAGCTTCTAAAGCCATGACATCATTTTCTGGAATTTTCCAAACTGTTTAATAACTTCTTATGGCTGGGGGGCAGTATTGAGTAGCTTGGATGAATAAGTTGCCCAAAGTAAACAGCCTGCTCCTCAGTCTCAGTTGCTAATATATGCATATTATTATTAGTATTGGATATAAAACACTCTACAGTTTCTAAAACTGTTTGAATGATGTCTGTGAGTATGACAGAACTCATATGGCAGGCAAAATCCTGAGGAGAAATCAAAACAGGAAGTGAGAAATCTGAGCTTTGTATGTATTCACCAGAGTCCCCAATGAAATCCCCTTGAGATATTAATGATGTTGCACTGCCTAGCGGTTCCACTAGATGTCAACCATCAATGGAAATTTGAATGAGACTTCTACGGTGTTGTGGGAGTGAATGAGAGCAGAATCTATCAGGTGTCTGGCAGTCAGCCATTTTCTGATCACGCTTATTCCTCATGGCAGTCACTTGCGTTCCATTGCTCATGAAGACACGAAGGAATACTCCGGTTGGAACTTTATTGAAGCTATATGTTAAAAACTTCCTAATGATTGATTCTGTACTTAGTTTGAAATGTTTTTTCGACCTGTAATATAACTTTTTAAAGTTTTTGTCCGATGTAACACTGACCAGAAGGAGCGTTTGGATATGTGTACCAAACGCACTAACAAAAGAAGGTATTTGGACATAAATAATGGACATTATTGAACAAAACAATTTATTGTGGACCTGGGATTCCTGGAGTGCTTTCTGATGTAGATCATCAAAGGTAAGGGAATATTTATCGTGTAATTTCTTGTTTATGTTCACGCCATCATTGCGGCTATTGTGACGTTTACTTCTGAGCGCCGGCTCAGATTATTGCATGGGTTTCTTTTTCCGTAAAGTGTTTTAAAAATCTGACACAGCGGTTGCATTAAGTAGAGGTATATCTATAATTCCATGTGTATAACTTGTATTATCATCTACATTTATGATGAGTATTTCTGTTGAATGATGTGGCTATGCAAAATCACTGGATGTTTTTGGAACTAGTGAATGTAACACGCTAATGTAAACTCATATTTTGATATATATGAACTTTATCAAACAAAACACACATGTATTGTGTAACATGAAGTCCTATGAGTGTCATCTGATGAAGATGATCAAAGGTTATTCATGAATTTTATCTCTATTTGTGATGTTTGTGACTCTGGCTGGAAAAAATGGTTGTGTTTTTCTGTGGCTATGTGGTGAACTAACATAATTGTTTGTGGTGCTTTTGCTGTAAAGCATATTTGAAATTGCACACTGTGGTGGGATTAACAACAAGATTAGCTTTAAAATAGTATGAGATACATGTATGTTTGAGGAATTTTAATTATGAGATTTTTGATGTTTTGAAATTGGCGCTCTGCACTTTCACTGGCTGTTGTCATATCGCTCCCGTTAACGGGATTGCAGCCATAGAAGTTTTAAAGGCACAGTCAACTTAGTGTATGTAAACTTCTGACCCGCTGGAATTGTTTACAGTGAATTATAGGTGAAATAATCTGTCTGTAAACAATTGTTGGAAAAATTGATTGTGCCATATACAAAGTAGATGTCCTAACCGACTTGCCAAAACTATAGTTTATTGACAAGACATTTGTGGAGTGGTTGAAAAACACGTTTTAATGACTCCAGCCTAAGTGTATGTAAATTTCCGACTGTATTTCATTCGATTCACAATTGCCAGCGCTCCTTGCTGCCCTCTGAAAAGGGTTTCTCCTGATCCATTTCGTGCTACACGTTGCAATATAATGAATAGAACGAGCTTCCCCATTCAAGTCAATGATGGCATAATGGGTGGACTGGCGGCCATTGCGAGTGTACCCATATGAGCAAAGCAGGACGTAAAAGCAGGAAGTGTACCCATCAATCTGTGCTGTGATTTGTTGAATCAACTTTACAACTGACATTACAAAAAATGCATTCCATTGCATTTCCCCCTTTCCCTCTTCAAAAGGACCACAATGGAAATAAGCTGTTAAGCTTTATTGTGTTATCCTTGAGGATTTTCTTAAATTGTATGCAGAGGCGTCACCAGCCGGAGCTCCCTTATGTATGGATTTTACAAATGGTCAAATAAATTCAATCACATCAGTTAGCATCATTTGAATGAACATTCTACTTCACCATGGAAATGATTGCATCACAATACCAGGCAGCCATTGCGAGTGTACCCATGAGTTAATAACCAATCAAATTGCCAGGGTGAGATGTTCCATGCCCCTTCTATTCATTCTATATCTATGGTCCTACACACCCCTCCTTCATATTTTGACACACTCTAAGACCACTCTGTGGCCCAGGGACAAACGGCTGTTCCTCTCGCCCCAAGCGGTCCGTCTTTCATGCTAATATAGAAGTCAGATCTGAAATTATCACAGTTTCAGTGTGTGGCGGTCAGATCTCATCATGGCTCCATGCGTAAGAACAATTAAACCTCCTCCCTCCTCGGCCCTCCTCCACCCACAACAATCACTCTAGGACGTGTGAGGTGAAATTGAGCAAGAAATGATCCGTTTTCTAAATCACTTCTCTCCTCTCACATAACATTCATTTCATTCTTTCTCTTTGTCCCTTTCCTCTTTTAGCTTCTACTTTAACAGGTCCCAACCAAATCCCTCGTTTCCTCTCCTTTCCTCCAGCCTCTTTTCTCATCTCTCTCTCTCTCTGTCGTCATTCTTCCAACAGGACTTCTCTGTTGCGTGTGAATGCTCTCTGAACGGCCTGCTTTCTTCCCTTTCAGGCTGGATGGCATTGTTGCTGCCTACTGTGGGTTGGCTGTATTTATTTAGTGGTAATTGGTGTGTGGATGAGTGGAGTAATGAGGTGCATCCACACTTGGCTGCTCCCCTCTGAGAGAGACAGATTGGGGGATGGAGGAAGACTGCTGCAGGCCTGTACCACTCTGCTGTCTGTTCCAGTCCCAGACATCCAGGCTGATCAGAATGAATGTTTCATACCCAGGTGGACAAACCCAATATCAAATCAAATCAGTTTATTTGTCACGTGCGCCGAATACAACAGGTGTAGTAGACCTTACAGTGAAATGCTTACTTACAGGCTCTAACCAACAGTGCAAAAAAGGTATTAGGTGAACAATAGGTAAGTAAAGAAATAAAACAACAGTAAAAAGACAGTGAATAATAACAGTAACGAGATTATATACAGTAGAGGGGCTATATACAGTAGAGGGGCTATATACAGTAGAGAGGCTATATACAGTAGAGGGGCTATATACAGTAGCGAGGCTATACACAGTAGCGAGGCTATATACAGTAGAGGCTATATACAGCAGCGGCTATATACAGTAGAGGCTATATACAGTAGTGAGGCTATATACAGTAGCGAGGCTATATACAGTAGAGAGGCTGTGACCCAGTCCCAGCCTGGCAACAAGCCCATCTCCCAGCAAAACACTGTGACTCAGTCCCAGCCTGGCAACAAGCCCTTCTCCCAGCAAAACACTGTGACTGAGTCCCAGCCTGGCAACAAGCCCATCTCCCAGCAAAACACTGTGACTCAGTCCCAGCCTGGCAACAAGCCCATCTCAAAGCAAAACACTGTGACCCAGTCCCAGCCTGGCAACAAGCCCTTCTCCCAGCAAAACACTGTGACCCAGTCCCAGCCTGGCAACAAGCCCATCTCCCAGCAAAACACTGTGACTCAGTCCCAGCCTGGCAACAAGCCCATCTCCCAGCAAAACACTGTGACTCAGTCCCAGCCTGGCAACAAGCCCATCTCAAAGCAAAACACTGTGACCCAGTCCCAGCCTGGCAACAAGCCCTTCTCCCAGCAAAACACTGTGACCCAGTCCCAGCCTGGCAACAAGCCCTTCTCCCAGCAGAACACTGTGACCCAGTCCCAGCCTGGCAACAAGCCCTTCTCCCAGCAAAACACTGTGACCCAGTCCCAGCCTGGCAACAAGCCCTTCTCCCAGCAAAACACTGTGACCCAGTCCCAGCCTGGCAACAAGCCCTTCTCCCAGCAAAACACTGTGACTCAGTCCCAGCCTGGCAACAAGCCCATCTCCCAGCAAAACACTGTGACTCAGTCCCAGCCTGGCAACAAGCCCATCTCCCAGCAAAACACTGTGACAGCATCTGTCAGGAGAATGAAGAGGAGACAGATCTGGAGTACATCTCAATGTGCTACACAGGTTTATTCCACCTGTTCTAAGTGAATGTTTGCTTTGATCATTTGGACAGTAGAGAGTCAGTCCTGTTTTTTATTGTGGATTGTAATCAGCACTCATAGCAAAAACACACCAGAGGTAGACCTTGGCCTGCTTTAGGTTCCAGGTGTGTTGGTGTGTCATATGTTGCAATATAATGTACTGCTCAGCTGTACATACAGTACAGTCTGACAAACCCTCTGTGACAGCACTTGCAGTACCACCCCTCTGTCTAAACTACACCCCCCCCCCCCCCTCCCAGCCTGACACTGAACACCCCTCCAGCTCCTCTATGACTTACTCTGACCCCTGATTCAGCAGAGAACATAGCTACCTCGAAGTGGGGCTACTGTAAAAAAAACATCTGTTTGAGACCAAGGTCATTCACAGGGGATTACATGTACTCATAACCTCTGTATGAAGCCCCATAAGCAGGACAAAAAGACCTTTTCAGTTATTATGGGATTATTAATCGCAAAACAGCCACACCCTTCAAATGGCCACCACATACAGCTACTGTAGGTGTCATGACCAGAGAGGGTATCACATAGGACTACTGTAGGTGTCATGGTCAGAGAGGGTATCACATACAGCTACTGTAGGTGTCATGGTCAGAGAGGGTACCACATACAGCTACTGTAGGTGTCATGGTCAGAGAGGGTATCACATACAGCTACTGTAGGTGTCATGACCGGAGAGGGTATCACATACAGCTACTGTAGGTGTCATGACCAGAGAGGGTATCACATACAGCTACTGTAGGTGTCATGACCAGAGAGGGTATCACATACAGCTACTGTAGGTGTCATGGTCAGAGAAGGTATCACATACAGCTACTGTAGGTGTCATGACCAGAGAGGGTATCACATACAGCTACTGTAGGTGTCATGACCAGAGAGGGTATCACATACTGCTACTGTAGGTGTCATGGTCAGAGAGGGTATCACATACTGCTACTGTAGGTGTCATGACCAGAGAGTGTATCACATACTGCTACTGTAGGTGTCATGGTCAGAGAGGGTACCACATACAGCTACTGTAGGTGTCATGACCAGAGAGGGTATCACATACAGCTACTGTAGGTGTCATGACCAGAGAGGGTACCACATACAGCTAGCTACTGTAGGTGTCATGACCAGAGAGTGTACCACATACAGCTACTGTAGGTGTCATGACCAGAGAGGGTATCACATACAGCTACTGTAGGTGTCATGGTCAGAGAGGGTACCATATACAGCTAGCTACTGTAGGTGTCATGACCAGAGAGGGTATCACATACAGCTACTGTAGGTGTCATGACCAGAGAGGGTACCACATACATTCAACACTGTCTGTCTGATTTAAACTTTAGTAAGTAGGTTACTTGCCCATGGCTCCGTCTCAATGTTTTAATTACCATAATAATGCTTCACAATTAACACCCAGTCATTGCTGTGGGTCAGACAATAGCAGGTGTGTTTCAGGCTAAATGTGAGAACAGAAAAACACACAACGCCATGTATGGTGGTTTCAGGAGCTTGGGGGTGTGGCGAGAATGGAAGGCAGTGAATCTTTTGACAAGGTGGCCGAGGTGATGCCTCATTCCCTCTGACATCGTTGTACACCCTAAAGGTGACTGGATGTGTCCATCTACCCAGGGTGCACCTCTCCTAGCTGTGGCTAAATTTACACAGCCCAGCCACCTGCCCATAGGGAGGGAGGTAGAGAGGATGGATGGTGGAAGGGAGGTGTAGAGATGGAGCGATTGGAGGCTCAGGGGGAAGAGTAAATCAGGGTTATTCTGTCTGGTTCTGTCTGGTTTTCAAAATGTATTATTTTGTCTGGGAAGTGTTGTAGTTTACAGCCAGGTAAACCTCGTCTAGCTATTCCTATGTTAGGTGGAGCCGTGCTGTTAACAACAATTTCATGACTTAAATCTGGACTTCAATTATTCCATTTCCACATATGTACACATTGCACCTTTGGAACTATTTTCCATCTCTCTTTCTGCCTTAGTTTACACCCTGTAACTCTGCCCTGCGTTAGTTTACACCCTGTAACTCTGCCCTGCCTTAGTTTACACCCTGTAACTCCGCCCTGCCTTAGTTTACACCCTGTAACTCTGCCCTGCATTAGTTTACACCCTGTAACTCTGCCCTGCATTAGTTTACACCCTGTAACTCTGCCCTGCATTAGTTTACACCCTGTAACTACGTCCTGCGTTAGTTTACACCCTGTAACTCTGCCCTGCATTAGTTTACACCCTGTAACTCTGCCCTGCATTAGTTTACACCCTGTAACTCTGCCCTGCATTAGTTTACACCCTGTAACTCTGCCCTGCATTAGTTTACACCCTGTAACTACGTCCTGCATTAGTTTACACCCTGTAACTCTGCCCTGCATTAGTTTACACCCTGTAACTCTGCCCTGCATTAGTTTACACCCTGTAACTCTGTCCTGCATTAGTTTACACCCTGTAACTCTGCCCTGCATTAGTTTACACCCTGTAACTCTGCCCTGCCTTAGTTTACACCCTGTAACTCTGCCCTGCATTACTTTACACCCTGTAACTCTGCCCTGCATTAGTTTACACCCTGTAACTCTGCCCTGCATTAGTTTACACCCTGTAACTCTGCCCTGCATTAGTTTACACCCTGTAACTCTGCCCTGCATTAGTTTACACCCTGTAACTCTGCCCTGCATTAGTTTACACCCTGTAACTCTTCCCTGCATTAGTTTACACCTTGTAACTCTGCCCTGCATTAGTTTACACCCTGTAACTCTGCCCTGCCTTAGTTTACACCCTGTAACTCCTCCCTGCATTACTTTACACCCTGTAACTCTGTCCTGCATTAGTTTACACCCTGTAACTCTGCTCTGCGTTAGTTTACACCCTGTAACTCTGCCCTGCATTAGTTTACACCCTGTAACTCTGCCCTGCCTTAGTTTACACCCTGTAACTCCGTCCTAAGTTAGTTTACACCCTGTAACTCCGTCCTGCATTAGTTTACACCCTGTAACTCTGCCCTGCCTTAGTTTACACCCTGTAACTCCTCCCTGCATTACTTTACACCCTGTAACTCTGTCCTGCATTAGTTTACACCCTGTAACTCTGCCCTGCGTTAGTTTACACCCTGTAACTCTGCCCTGCGTTAGTTTACACCCTGTAACTCTGCCCTGCGTTAGTTTACACCCTGTAACTCTGCCCTGCGTTAGTTTACACCCTGTAACTCTGCCCTGCATTAGTTTACACCCTGTAACTCTGCCCTGCATTAGTTTACACCCTGTAACTCTGCCCTGCATTAGTTTACACCCTGTAACTCTGCCCTGCCTTAGTTTACACTCTGTAACTCCGCCCTGCCTTAGTTTACACCCTGTAACTCTGCCCTGCATTAGTTTACACCCTGTAACTCTGCCCTGCGTTAGTTTACACCCTGTAACTACGTCCTGCGTTAGTTTACACCCTGTAACTCCGTCCTGCGTTAGTTTACACCCTGTAACTCCGCCCTGCGTTAGTTTACACCCTGTAACTCCGCCCTGCGTTAGTTTACACCCTGTAACTCCGTCCTGCGTTAGTTTACACCCTGTAACTCCGTCCTGCGTTAGTTTACACCCTGTAACTCCGCCCTGCATTAGTTTACACCCTGTAACTCTGCCCTGCCTTAGTTTACACCCTGTAACTCCTCCCTGCATTACTTTACACCCTGTAACTCTGTCCTGCATTAGTTTACACCCTGTAACTCTGCCCTGCATTAGTTTACACCCTGTAACTCTGCCCTGCATTAGTTTACACCCTGTAACTCTGCCCTGCCTTAGTTTACACCCTGTAACTCTGCCCTGCATTAGTTTACACCCTGTAACTCTGCCCTGCATTAGTTTACACCCTGTAACTCTGCCCTGCATTAGTTTACACCCTGTAACTCTGCCCTGCATTAGTTTACACCCTGTAACTCTGCCCTGCCTTAGTTTACACCCTGTAACTCCGCCCTGTAACTACGTCCTGCGTTAGTTTACACCCTGTAACTCCGTCCTGCGTTAGTTTACACCCTGTAACTCCGCCCTGCGTTAGTTTACACCCTGTAACTCCGCCCTGCGTTAGTTTACACCCTGTAACTCCGTCCTGCGTTAGTTTACACCCTGTAACTCCGTCCTGCCTTAGTTTACACCCTGTAACTCCGCCCTGCCTTAGTTTACACCCTGTAACTCCGCCCTGCCTTAGTTTACACCCTGTAACTCCGTCCTGCCTTAGTTTACACCCTGTAACTCCGTCCTGCCTTAGTTTACACCCTGTAACTCCGTCCTGCCTTAGTTTACACCCTGTAACTCCGTCCTGCGTTAGTTTACACCCTGTAACTCCGTTCTGTGTGGAAGTGTGTTGATATCACTGACAGTAGTGATGGTAAATGGACTTGATGCCGTCTCCCTAGCTGAGTGTGATCAGGGCTTAGTGGGTTAGTAGAGCACAGCAACCCCAGCTCCCAGTCATCCCAGTGGAACTCTACTACGAGACTAAGAGCTCTCTTCTCATAGCTCTCCTCTCTCCCACAGCTCACTGTAACTGTAAAAGACATGACCTCCCCTTTCAGTGTCACTACCCAGAGGAGTAGGGTGGAGTCATACCCCAGGCACTCTGTGCTATGGAAGGTCCCACATGTGATGTCTGTCTCTCTTTTATGGTAACAGGGTTTCCCCTATCAACCATTGTGTGTAATGTGTTTTGGCCATATGTGAACTGACTGAGTAGTACTGTAGCAGTATTAGCAGTAGTACATAGGCTGGATTACTGTAACTAACTACACATTAATGCATCATCCCATTACATGTATCATCACTTTATTTGTTGGGTCAAATCGTTGGGTACTGTAGCTGCATAGTTTAAGATACATCAGTAATTGTCATGTTCAATACTTTCATGTCAAATCAAAAGATTGAATCTTCTAAGAAAGACACAGAGGATCTGTGTTTCTAATACAACATATCCCATTTAGCAGACCATTTTATCCAAAGACACTTAGTCAGGTGGGCATACATTTTGTACTTATGGCTGGTCCCAGGAATCGAACAGACTGTCCTGGCATTGCAAGAGTCATGCACTACCAGCTGAGCTACTGAGCTACAGAGGACCGTGTTCTACTGACTGAGCTACAGAGGACCAGATTCTACTAACTGAGCTACAGACGACCGTGCTCTACTAACTGAGCTACAGAGGACCTTGTTCTACTAACTGAGCTACAGAGGACCGTGTTCTACTAACTGAGCTACAGAGCACCGTGCTCTACTAACTGAGCTACAGAGCACCGTGCTCTACTAACTGAGCTACAGAGCACCGTGCTCTACTAACTGAGCTACAGAGCACCAGGTTCTACTAACTGAGCTACAGAGCACCAGGTTCTACTAACTGAGCTACAGAGCACCAGGTTCTACTAACTGAGCTACAGAGCACTGTGCTCTACTAACTGAGCTACAGAGCACCGTGCTCTACTAACTGAGCTACAGAGCACCGTGCTCTACTAACTGAGCTACAGAGCACCAGGTTCTACTAACTGAGCTACAGAGCACCAGGTTCTACTAACTGAGCTACAGAGCACCAGGTTCTACTAACTGAGCTACAGAGCACCGTGCTCTACTAACTGAGCTACAGAGCACCAGGTTCTACTAACTGAGCTACAGAGCACCAGGTTCTACTAACTGAGCTACAGAGGACCAGGTTCTACTAACTGAGCTACAGAGGACCAGGTTCTACTAACTGAGCCAGATTGATGTGGGTACAATACAGAGCCAGAGTTCACACTGCCAGCCTGATAGCCTGAATGTCTTTCTTCAGAGCCAGAGTTCACACTGTCAGCCTGATAGCCTGTATGTCTTTCTTCAGAGCCAGAGTTCACACTGTCAGCCTGATAGCCTGAATGTCTTTCTTCAGAGCCAGAGTTCACACTGTCAGCCTGATAGCCTGAATGTCTTTCTTCAGAGCCAGAGTTCACACTGACAGCCTGATAGCCTGAATGTCTTTCTTCAGAGCCAGAGTTCACACTGCCAGCCTGATAGCCTGTATGTCTTTCTTCAGAGCCAGAGTTCACACTGCCAGCCTGATAGCCTGAATGTCTTTCTTCAGAGCCAGAGTTCACACTGTCAGCCTTATAGCCTGAATGTCTTTCTTCAGAGCCAGAGTTCACACTGCCAGCCTGATAGCCTGTATGTCTTTCTTCAGAGCCAGAGTTCACACTGCCAGCCTGATATCCTGAATGTCAATGTGTCTCTGTGGGCCGGCTGGTCTAAATACCACCCTGGTCAATGTGTCTCTGTGGGCCGGCTGGTCTAAATACCACCCTGGTCAATGTGTCTCTGTGGGCCGGCTGGTCTAAATACCACCCTGGTCAATGTGTCTCTGTGGGCCGGCTGGTCTAAATACCACCCTGGTCAATGTGTCTCTGTGGGCCGGCTGGTCTAAATACCACCCTGGTCAATGTGTCTCTGTGGGCCGGCTGGTCTAAATACCACCCTGGTCAATGTGTCTCTGTGGGCCGCCTGGTCCAAGTCAGCACCAATGACTGACCGTGGCCTGCATGCCTGTTGCTGTGAATGGGGTTGCTCTGGGCAACACCTTTTCAGCCAGTCCTATGAAGTCCCCAGTATGCTGGTCTTTGTCCCCACAAGGGCTGTCCTCTCAGCCAAAAGGGGCTCCTTTTTTTTATGGGGACTATCAACTGGTGATAGATTGCGCCCAGCCATTTTTATTCACGCCACAGTCAATCACATAGACACGCACATACACACTGACCACACACACTGACCACATACACACTGACCACACACTTGGTCTTAGACATTCATCCCATAAACAGACACTCCAAGAGATGGTAACACACACACACAGACACACACACACACACACACACACACTAACCCTTTATATCCTGATCTCCTGCTCCTCCACATGTCTTCTACAGAAAGGAGCTGTCTGCTGTTCTCCACTACTTCTGTTCCTCCGGACCGGAACATTCCTTCTATTCCTCATCCCTCTTAGAACAACCTCTCTCTCCCGCCTCTGCCATCTTCCCCCCTCTTGTCCTCCACTTCCCCTCTTCCCCCTTTCCCACTCATTCTCCTCAGCCTTCTACCCCATCCCTTCATCTTTACCTCCTCTCACCTCCTCATCCCCTCCTCCTCTGTTCCTCTCCTCCTCTGCTGTTGTCTAGACAGATGAACTAGCTGCTGCCTCATTAGGCTGGTGATCACGCTTCTGAGCATGGATAAAGGACAGGAGTGTGGACTGCTGCTTACACACACACACACACACACACACACACAAACAGAGAGCACTCAATGCCTTGGGATGCTCTCTGACAGCGGTTACCCTATGGATGAAATATCGTCTCTATGGATGAAATATCGTCTCTATGGATGAAATATCGTCTCTATGGATGAAATATCGTCTCTATGGATGAAATATCATCTCGATGGACGAAATATCGTCTCTATGGTTGAAATATCGTCTCTATGGATTAAATATCATCTTTATGGATGAAATGTCATCTTGATGGATGAAATGTCATCTTGATGGATGAAATGTCGTCTCGATAGATGAAATGTCGTCTCGATGGATGAAATGTCGTCTCGATGGATGAAATGTCGTCTCGATGGATGAAATATCATCTTTATGGATGAAATATCATCTTTATGGATGAAATATTGTCTCATTGGATGCCATATCAGCTCTATGGATGCAAATCCATTTGGAGTCAATGAGGGAAGGGGGTAGGGAACACACTTACTGTGGAAAACTAGCCTTTCTTCACACTCACCTTTCTGCACCTCTGCTCCCTTTCTCATCCTTTCCTCATCTCCCCTCTCATCCTTTCCTCATCTCCCCTCTCATCCTTTCCTCATCTCCCCTCTCATCCTTTCCTCATCTCCCCTCTCATCCTTTCCTCATCTCCCCTCTCATCCTTTCCTCATCTCCCCTCTCATCCTTTCCTCATCTCCCCTCTCATCCTTTCCTCATCTCCCCTCTCATCCTTTCCTCATCTCCCCTCTCATCCTTTCCTCATCTCCCCTCTCATCCTTTCCTCATCTCCCCTCTCATCCTTTCCTCATCTCCCCTCTCATCCTTTCCTCATCTCCCCTCTCATCCTTTCCTCATCTCCCCTCTCATCCTTTCCTCATCTCCCCTCTCATCCTTTCCTCATCTCCCCTCTCATCCTTTCCTGCTCTCCCCTTCTCTTCCCTCGTTCTCTCCCCTTCTCTTCCCTCATTCTCTCCCCTTCTCTTCCCTCGTTCTCTCCCTCTCTCCTCTTCCCTCGTTCTCTCCCCTTCTTTTCCCCCTTTCTCTCCATCTCTCCTTCTCTTCCCTCGTTCTCTCCCTCTCTCCTCCTCTCCCCTTCTCTTCCCTCGTTCTCTTCCTCTCTTCCCCTCCCCTTCTCTTCCCTCGGTCTCTCCCCTTCTCTTCCCTCGTTCTCTCCCTCTCTCCTCCTCTCCCCTTCTCTTCCCTCGTTCTCTCCCTCTCTCCTCTCCCCTTCTCTCCCCTTCTCTTCCCTCGTTCTCTCCCCTTCTCTTCCCTCGTTCTCTCCCTCTCTCCTCCTCTCCCCTTCTCTTCCCTCGTTCTCTCCCTCTCTCCTCTCCCCTTCTCTTCCCTCGTTCTCTCCCCTTCTCTTCCCTCGTTCTCTCCCTCTCTCCTCTCCCCTTCTCTTCCCTCGTTCTCTCCCCTTCTCTTCCCTTGTTCTCTCCCCTTCTCTTCCCTCGTTCTCTCCCCTTCTCTTCCCTCGTTCTCTCCCCTCCTCTCCCCTTCTCTTCCCTCGTTCTCTCCCCTTCTCTTCCCTCGTTCTCTTCTTCTCTCCTCCTCTCCCCTTCTCTCCTCCTCTCCCCTTCTCTTCCCTCGTTCTCTCCTCCTCTCCCCTTCTCTTTCCCCCTTCCCTCATTCTCTCTCCTCTTCCCAGTCCTTAGTCAGCGCCACATAAGTGTTTTTCTTAGAGCCATCCTCTCCCCTTCGGAGGTGTCAACGTCTTACCCCATCTGACACAGTAAAGTCACTACCATCTTTTACTGTCAAACGTAATGCTTGTAAACTGTTTGTGAACCACCGAGGAGAGGAGAGGAGAGGAGAGGAGAGGAGAGGAATTATGTTGTTTTTTTAGGAAGGCCAAGTTGCCTGAGTCAGCTCAGTGAATTCACATTGTAAATATCACTCTGTCACATCTGAGGTCAGTTTGTGTGTGTGCACTGAAAAGCATTAATAAGACATGATAAAACAGCCCTAGTAAATCTGCCCTGTATTTCATTTGTGGTAACTGATGCTGTGAGAGAGAATCAGAGGTCAGAGGCTTCCTGAACCCACAACCTGAGATGATGCATTGTGGGAGATTGAGTTCTATGGAATGTTAGCATGATCCATGTGAATTCACCTACAGGGCCAAAAGACTGTAACTGATAAGAGAGAAACTGGATAACAGTGTTTATGGTCCAACAGTGGTGTTTGAGATGAAGATATCCACAGGCTTGATAACTGACCTGATGTGAAGGATAGACGAGGATGTCCAAGCTTTTTCAGTCCTCCCTTTATCCTTTTATACAGAGCCATTTTAAACCTTAGTACTGATTTCAGTGTCTGACATTCCTAGACTACAGAGGGAAATATGTGCATACCAGATGTGTGTGTTACTTTTCATTGTTATACAGTACTATGGTATCAAAGTCATGGTTTGAGGGTTAAAATGTGTATTTGGGGCTAGAGGTCTCCCAGATATGCTGTCATAACCTATGCAGCCATGTACTCTGCTATGGGCCTATTGGAAGTGAAGGCAACACTTAAACGTGTTTGTACCCCGCGCCCTCTACCCCCTTCCACCCCGTCTTGCCCCGTCCCTGGGCTCCATGTCACCCCAGGGTCCAATGTCTGCCTGGCCACCCGCTGACTGTGCCCCAATCCATAACGCCAACGTCACCCCCTCCTCTTCCCCCACTGGGGTCATCATACTCTCACCCATTGCTCCCCAACACTATATTGCCCAAGGTCAAAGCTAGCACTGCCCTCTAAAAAGAAACGGAATGAAACTGAAAGCAGCTAAAAATGGCCCGACCCTGCGCTCCCCCTTAAAGCTACTGACTGAGCTAGCTACCTCAAGGCTACTGCTGGGGCTGGCCAGAGGTGCCCAGAAGATAGTGTAGGGCAGGGATGGGTAACTGTGATGGGGGTGGGGGCCACAAAACATCTGAACTCATCATGGGGGGCTGCAGTTGCTTGCGGGTTTGCTTACTCACATACATAGAATTTCATGCAATTATTCTCATTTTGCCATAGGGGGGAGAGAAATGTTTGCAATTTTTAATATATCTGTGTGAGACTAAGAAAATCAATGGGGGCCCCCCGGCCGGTAATTCGACCATGATAACACGTTTAGATCGCTGGCCGCTAAACTAACTTAGCAATCTAAAAATGTTACCTGACATGGGCTAACTGACTGACTTTTCAGTCTCTGGCTCAAGCAGAAAAACTGCTGATGTATAAACACCTTTCTGAATTACAGCTTGTGTATTCTACTACTGTCACTGGCAAGTAAGTTGAGACCCAGACTGAGATTGATTTGAGGGCCTTCAAAAGGGGGCTTCGTTCCCCCTTCTCTTCCCTCGTAACTACTAGTGCAAGAGGGCCCCCTTTTGAAGGCCCTCAAATCAATCTCAGTCTGGGTCTCAACTTACTTGCCAGTGACAGTAGTAGAATACACAAGCTGTAATTCAGAAAGGTGTTTATACATCAGCAGGTTTTCTGCTTGAGCCAGAGACTGAAAAGTCAGTCAGTTAGCCCATGTCAGGTAACATTTTTAGATTGCTAAGTTGTCCATCCATGGTGTCGGGGGAGATGGTGATGATGATGTTATTGTCTGCTGTTGTGCTTCGTCTGCCCTCTTGCACAAGTAGTTACCTCTTTTTATGCTGCTTCAGGCAGGTTTTACACACAACTGTGATGTTTCATGAATCTTATTTCAGGAACATGATCACCGTTTAGGACAAATGTGTCTAAATTTGCAACCGATGCAACTTTTTCATCTTCCATTTCAGAGGCATGGAGCGTGAGTGAGGTCTACTCAAGAGAAACACAAACATTCCATTTGAAATGAAAAACCCTCCAGAAATAATTGCATCTCATCAGTTTCCTGTTTTAACAAGTTGAATTCAATGGAATAGTTTGTTCAGAATTAGTCCCATCCCTTTCATTCCAATTTCGTGACTTTAATTACCCCCAGAATATTCCTTGCTCATCCTCCTGCCTTGTCTGTCTGAAGCATTAGCCACTGAGCAGAAGAGGCGTGGCTCCTGCGTCTCCGTCTGTGTCTCTGCCTGTTGCTGTGTCTGTGTCTGTCTGTTGCTGCGTCTCCGTCTGTGTCTCTGTCTGTTGCTGCGTCTCCGTCTGTGTCTGTCTGTTGCTGTGTCTCCGTCTGTGTCTCTGTCTGTTGCTGCGTCTCCGTCTGTGTCTGTCTGTTGCTGCGTCTCCGTCTGTGTCTCCGTCTGTGTCTCTGTCTGTTGCTGCGTCTCCGTCTGTGTCTCTGTCTGTTGCTGCGTCTCCGTCTGTGTCTCTGTCTGTTGCTGTGTCTCCGTCTGTGTCTCTGTCTGTTGCTGCGTCCCCGTCTGTGTCTGTCTGTTGCTGCGTCTCCGTCTGTGTCTCTGCCTGTTTCTGTGTCTCCGTCTGTGTCGCTGTCTGTTGCTGCGTCTCCGTCTGTCTCCCCGTCTGTGTCTCCGTATGTTGCTGTGTCTCCGTCTGTGTCTCTGCCTGTTGCTGTGTCTCCGTCTGTGTCTCTGCCTGTTGCTGTGTCTCCGTCTGTGTCTCTGTCTGTTGCTGCGTCTCCGTCTGTGTCTCTGTCTGTTGCTGCGTCTCCGTCCGTGTCTCTGTCTGTGTCTCTGTCTGTTGCTGCGTCTCCGTCTGTCTCCCCGTCTGTGTCTCTTGTCTGTTGGACCTGACAAAGACCCAGCTCAGATCCAAGTCTTGTCTACTATTAAAGGTGCTACGAGTAACATAATGGACCTTTTTAGTTTGTTTCTCTCTGTAAGTATAATGTGATGTTTACGACAACATTGCTGTGTCCGTCTGTCTGTGACTGTCTCCAGGGATATCTTGGGTCACTCAGACAGGCTGGTGACGCAGACAATAGATGACATTCAGTTCAGTTAGAGAAAGGGTGTGGCATCTTCTCATGACTGAAACATGAGATCCATCCTAATTGTCCCCTCTGTTTCTTTCTCTGTCTCCACCTCCCAAAATATACCAATAGCTCATAGTTAGTCACTGTCATGTCCACCTCCTAAAATATACCAATAGCTCATAGTTAGCTAGTCACTGTCATGTCCACCTCCTAAAATATACCAATAGCTCATAGTTAGCTAGTCACTGTCATGTCCACCTCCTAAAATATACCAATAGCTCATAGTTAGCTAGTCACTGTCATGTCCACCTCCTAAAATATACCAATAGCTCATAGTTAGCTAGTCACTGTCATGTCCACCTCCTAAAATATACCAATAGCTCATAGTTAGCTAGTCACTGTCATGTCCACCTCCTAAAATATACCAATAGCTCATAGTTAGCTAGTCACTGTCATGTCCACCTCCTAAAATATACCAATAGCTCATAGTTAGTCACTGTCATGTCCACCTCCTAAAATATACCAATAGCTCATAGTTAGCTAGTCACTGTCATGTCCACCTCCTAAAATATACCAATAGCTCATAGTTAGCTAGTCACTGTCATGTCCACCTCCTAAAATATACCAATAGCTCATAGTTAGCTAGTCACTGTCATGTCCACCTCCTAAAATATACCAATAGCTCATAGTTAGTCACTGTCATGTCCACCTCCTAAAATATACCAATAGCTCATAGTTAGCTAGTCACTGTCATGTCCACCTCCTAAAATATACCAATAGCTCATAGTTAGCTAGTCACTGTCATGTCCACCTCCTAAAATATACCAATAGCTCATAGTTAGCTAGTCACTGTCATGTCCACCTCCTAAAATATACCAATAGCTCATAGTTAGTCACTGTCATGTCCATCTCCTAAAATATACCAATAGCTCATAGTTAGCTAGTCACTGTCATGTCCACCTCCTAAAATATACCAATAGCTCATAGTTAGCTAGTCACTGTCATGTCCACCTCCTAAAATATACCAATAGCTCATAGTTAGCTAGTCACTGTCATGTCCACCTCCTAAAATATACCAATAGCTCATAGTTAGCTAGTCACTGTCATGTCCACCTCCTAAAAAAAAACAATAGCTCATAGTTAGCTAGTCACTGTCATGTCCACCTCCTAAAATATACCAATAGCTCATAGTTAGCTAGTCACTGTCATGTCCACCTCCTAAAATATACCAATAGCTCATAGTTAGCTAGTCACTGTCATGTCCACCTCCTAAAATATACCAATAGCTCATAGTTAGCTAGTCACTGTCATGTCCACCTCCTAAAATATACCAATAGCTCATAGTTAGTCACTGTCATGTCCACCTCCTAAAATATACCAATAGCTCATAGTTAGCTAGTCACTGTCATGTCCACCTCCTAAAATATACCAATAGCTCATAGTTAGCTAGTCACTGTCATGTCCACCTCCTAAAATATACCAATAGCTCATAGTTAGCTAGTCACTGTCATGTCCACCTCCTAAAATATACCAATAGCTCATAGTTAGCTAGTCACTGTCATGTCCACCTCCTAAAATATACAAATAGCTCATAGTTAGCTAGTCACTGTCATGTCCACCTCCTAAAATATACCAATAGCTCATAGTTAGCTAGTCACTGTCATGTCCACCTCCTAAAATATACCAATAGCTCATAGTTAGCTAGTCACTGTCATGTCCACCTCCTAAAATATACCAATAGCTCATAGTTAGTCACTGTCATGTCCACCTCCTAAAATATACCAATAGCTCATAGTTAGCTAGTCACTGTCATGTCCACCTCCTAAAATATACCAATAGCTCATAGTTAGCTAGTCACTGTCATGTCCACCTCCTAAAATATACCAATAGCTCATAGTTAGCTAGTCACTGTCATGTCCACCTCCTAAAATATACCAATAGCTCATAGTTAGCTAGTCACTGTCATGTCCACCTCCGTTGCTGAACGGAGCATTTTACAACAGAAATAAAACAACAACAAATGTTTTTTTATTGACACATATTCTATTCATCTTAGAATTCCCAAACGCAGGTGGTTTCTGAGCCAAGCCACAGTGAGGTAAATGGTCCTCAGTCGTAGGGTTATTGTGAGGTCACGACCGGCCGGAGATCGTGTTACTCTCTCTCCCAGCACAAAAGAAGAGGAAGGCAGAGCTTCTCGTCAGCTTTTGTTATATCCAAGGTGGGCTAGAATTACCAACGTAATGGGATTTTTTTTAAAGCTACTTCTGCATTTTCTGTCTGTCCAGCGGAAGTATTCTCTGAAATTGCCATTGCAATGTGACGGCAGTTTGTCCCTCAAATAGAAAAGAACGACACCTGATTTATGTGGGGTTTGAGTTAGTCTGAGTTAATACTAGTTCCTCTAACTTTGACAAATGCTTTCCCACACAATGTAGTGTAACTCGATAGCAGTGGGGGATTAAGGTTTTGGGAGGTGATTTGGTGGTGTAGGCTGAATGAACAAGTCTGGTGACTGACTGGGACATTTCTACACGTTTTCAGCTGGCAGACTTTCTCTTTTGGTTTTGACCCTTGACCTAAAGGACAGATTGGGTTGTGGAATGGGAGGGATATTGGACTGGTGTCATGGACAGCCAATATTTTTACACTGGCTGCACTGCATCCCAATGTTGACAAGGAGAAGGGAATTGGTTTTGGATATATGATATGACCAGTGTGGTTTTTCATGAATACTGAACAAAGCTACACATACTGAAGGCTGATGTCCATCACCTCCATCTTGAATGTGGAATTACCCCACGAACACCACAAATATTCTAGAGTTGTTGGAATGTGTTTGGTTTGTTTATGTTATTGAGAATAATATTGTGTGTTTACGGTTTCATCTTAGTTCCTAACTCCAACTTTTCTGACTTCAATTGATGAACTGGTTAGTTTTAAGGCTGTTGAGATTGCATTTTCACATTAGTAATCATTTCAATGGCTGATTTAGGAACAGGATCATCCATGTTTCCTAGTGCTTTTTGCACGTTGCTAGTGACACAAACGGTGCTAATATGTTCTTGGAAGTACAAACCAAACATTCTAAGTCCCTTAAGTTGTGTGTTCTCTTAAGTAGGTGTTTATGGTAAATATGTCATTTCCCTGAGCACGTTCCTACATTGGTCAAGCTGCTCCAATCAGATTAACCGATCTACCAATCGTCATGTGTTCCAACTAAGTGTTGGGTTTCCCCAGAGTTGTAAGCAGTACGGTGACACACACACACACTGTACATTTGCTTATTCCATGTGTAAATCTGTGTTGTTGTTTTTGTGTCGCCCTGCGTTGCTTTATCTTGGCCAGGTTGCAGTTGTAAATGAGAACTTGTTCTCAACTGGTCTACCTGGTTAAATAAAGGTGATCTGGCCTACCTGGTTAAATAAAGGTGATCTGGCCTACCTGGTTAAATAAAGGTGATCTGGCCTACCTGGTTAAATAAAGGTGATCTGGCCTACCTGGTTAAATAAAGGTGATCTGGCCTACCTGGTTAAATAAAGGTGATCTGGCCTACCTGGTTAAATAAAGGTGATCTGGCCACCTGGTTAAATAAAGGTGATCTGGCCTACCTGGTTAAATAAAGGTGATCTGGCCCACCTGGTTAAATAAAGGTGAAATACATAAAAAATACAGGACCCTTTTAGAAGTGTGACTAAAATGAATGTGGACTAAATGACTTGTTAAATGATTACTTTGTACCACAGTCATTGGCAGCGAGTTTCCGCACGTGGAATGTCTTTGATAGAGGGCTGCTTTGTGAGAGCGGGTTGGTTCCCTCTAAGCTCTGTTTGGGGCAAATCAGATCTATATGGATCATGGAAATGTGCTTACATAAAGTGGTATAAACACACTATAAACACACTTAGACCCCAAACAAGACCTTCTGTTGGATAACTTTTCTGCCCCCTGCTTTCAATGCTAGCCCAGCTTCTTTTCACACGCAATCCCTGGGCCCACATTCACAAAGCATCTTAGAGTAGGAGTACTGATCTAGGATCCATATAGTCTCATTATAATCTAAAGGAAGCTAAACTGATCCTAGATCAGCACTCCTACTCTAAGATGCTTTGCTATGAGATTCTCTTCTACCCGCCATTTGTTATCTGAAGTGACCAGCTATGCCCACTGTCGAACGCTATCTCCCATCAGTAGCTGAGGCTTGAGGTGAGGCAGGGTGTAAGGAGGGGCGTAAATAAGCTGTGGGGGTTTGTCCATTGTGGGGGGATATTAGTAACCCTCTTAGGCAAAGCCAGTCTCTGGGCCTGACCCCGAGGGCTCATTTGAAGTGCTTAGCGCTCGTTTGGGGCTTTGTCGCACCCCTCGCCCCATTGGCAGTGTCGACCCCAGCCCAGCCAGCCCCTGTGGCTGTGGAGCAGCACCGAGCCACGGACCTTTACCCTTGCGTGCCACGGGGGAGTGGACACCCACGTCACACACACACGCACTATATTCACACACACACTATACACACATACCCTAGCTAACACACACTCGTATACATACACCAGCTAGCACACATACACACATTCTCTATATAACACACACACACACACACACACACACACACACACACACACACACACACACACACACACACACACACAGAGTCCCCCGTTCCCCAACTCAGCCAATGGTCTTATTTCCCTCTGTCCACTCCCACCCCCCTCCCTCTGTTCCATTCTCTTTCTCCACCCCCTGAGGGTTGCCAGGCAACAGGAAAATACTTCACACACAACCTCACACATGCCCTATGTCTGAGAGGGCTTTCTGGATCATCATGGAGTGTGGCAGTCATAAACTGGCTCAGAGAGAGTCTGTCTGTCTGTCTGTCTGTCTGTCTCTGTCTGTCTGTGTGGGACACTCATCCAATGGCCAACATATCACCACGTAGACTTCTCTTAATGGGAAGTTATATCACAGCTGTGAATTATATGAAACACTGTGTGTAACTGCACTGCAATTCCACTGTCAATCTATACCAATACTGTATATAATACATACCAATGGGTATCAGCAATGTCTTTGTCACTGCCATGTGAATGCATGGATTTAGGGTCACTTCAACTTTTGATCATGGAAGGTTTGTCACCTCTCTGATAGTCTGAGATGTCTTCTCAGACCTGCTGTCACAGAGGCCCCAGGGAGGGCTGTTGGTACTCTGCCTCTCCCTTTCTTGTCGCCATCGATTGCTCTGGTCTGCCCCTGAACTCAAACGTTCGGGGAGCTGAGCAGCTCTTCTGGATTGGTTTGACCTTCCTCTTCGCACATGCTCAGTGGGGGTCTGCGATCCCTGAGCCAAACACACACACACAGTACACACACACACCAGGCAGGTAGCGAGGTCTGTAGGTGTCTGACAGCCAGACAACGGTGTGATGTGTTTTCTGTCCTCACCCACTGAGGAACGATGTATATGTCATTGATTGTCTCTCGACACAGTTTCCGCTGCTGTGCACTTAGCAGGGCTGACTCCTGGCCTGATCAATGCATTGTTTGTCTTTTTCAATCACACTCCACTGAGCTGGAGACACCAAAGGTCACACAGGCAAAGTTTTGGCAGGGGTGGAGGGGACATGTGGAAGCCCTGTAGCATGATGTGGGTGTGTTGTAGGAATGTGCTTTTTATTTCCCACTGAAAAGAAAAGACAGGTCATCACTGCTGTTTTTGACAACCTGTCATCTATCATGGTTGTGCTGTGATGCTTAGTCAAATCCAGCTAACTTCATCTAGTCTGTATCAAATGACCTGAATCACCAGGGGTTATGACCTGCACCCATTCCTGTAGGCACTGCCGGTAGTCATCTATCATGGTTGTGCTGTGATGCTTAGTCAAATCCAGCTAACTTCATCTAGTCTGTATCAAATGACCTGAATCACCAGGGGTTATGACCTGCACCCATTCCTGTAGACACTGCCGGTAGTCATCTATCATGGTTGTGCTGTGATGCTTAGACAAATCCAGCTAACTTCATCTAGTCTGTATCAAATGACCTGAATCACCAGGGGTTATGACCTGCACCCATTCCTGTAGACACTGCCGGTAGTCATCTATCATGGTTGTGCTGTGATGCTTAGACAAATCCAGCTAACTTCATCTAGTCTGTATCAAATGACCTGAATCACCAGGGGTTATGACCTTCACCCATTCCTGTAGGCACTGCCGGTAGTCATCTATCATGGTTGTGCTGTGATGCTTAGACAAATCCAGCTAACTTCATCTAGTCTGTATCAAATGACCTGAATCACCAGGGGTTATGACCTGCACCCATTCCTGTAGACACTGCCGGTAGTCATCTATCATGGTTGTGCTGTGATGCTTAGTCAAATCCAGCTAACTTCATCTAGTCTGTATCAAATGACCTGAATCACCAGGGGTTATGACCTGCACCCATTCCTGTAGACACTGCCGGTAGTCATCTATCATGGTTGTGCTGTGATGCTTAGTCAAATCCAGCTAACTTCATCTAGTCTGTATCAAATGACCTGAATCACCAGGGGTTATGACCTGCACCCATTCCTGTAGGCACTGCCGGTAGTCATCTATCATGGTTGTGCTGTGATGCTTAGACAAATCCAGCTAACTTCATCTAGTCTGTATCAAATGACCTGAATCACCAGGGGTTATGACCTTCACCCATTCCTGTAGACACTGCCGGTAGTCATCTATCATGGTTGTGCTGTGATGCTTAGTCAAATCCAGCTAACTTCATCTAGTCTGTATCAAATGACCTGAATCACCAGGGGTTATGACCTTCACCCATTCCTGTAGGCACTGCCGGTAGTCATCTATCATGGTTGTGCTGTGATGCTTAGTCAAATCCAGCTAACTTCATCTAGTCTGTATCAAATGACCTGAATCACCAGGGGTTATGACCTTCACCCATTCCTGTAGACACTGCCGGTAGGCATCGTCTGTCCTTACCCTCTCTCACCATTCCTGTAGACACTGCCGGTAGGCATCGTCTGTCATTACCCTCTCTCACCATTCCTGTAGACACTACCGGTAGGCATCGTCTGTCCTTACCCTCTCTCACCATTCCTGTAGACACTGCCGGTAGGCATCGTCTGTCCTTACCCTCTCTCACCATTCCTGTAGACACTACCGGTAGGCATCGTCTGTCCTTACCCTCTCTCACCATTCCTGTAGACACTACCAGTAGGCATCGTCTGGCCGTACCCTCTCTCACCATTCCTGTAGGCACTACCGGTTGGCATCATCTGTCCTTACCCTCTCTCACCATTCCTGTAGACACTACCGGTAGGCATCGTCTGTCCTTACCCTCTCTCACCTTTCCTGTAGACACTACCGGTAGGCATCGTCTGTCCTTACCCTCTCTCACCATTCTTGTAGACACTACCGGTAGGCATCGTCTGTCCTTACCCTCTCTCACCATTCCTGTAGGCACTACCGGTAGGCATCGTCTGTCCTTACCCTCTCTCACCATTCCTGTAGGCACTACCGGTTGGCATCGTCTGTCCTTACCCTCTCTCACCATTCCTGTAGACACTACCGGTAGGCATCGTCTGTCCTTACCCTCTCTCACCTTTCCTGTAGACACTACCGGTAGGCATCGTCTGTCCTTACCCTCGCTCACCATTCCTGTAGACACTGCCGGTAGGCATCGTCTGTCCTTACCCTCTCTCACCATTCCTGTAGACACTACAGGTAGGCATCGTCTGTCCTTACCCTCTCTCACCATTCCTGTAGGCACCTCCGGTAGGCATCGTCTGTCCTTACCCTCTCTCACCATTCCTGTAGACACTACCAGTAGGCATCGTCTGTCCTTACCCTCTCTCACCATTCCTGTAGACACTACCGGTAGGCATCGTCTGTCCTTACCCTCTCTCACCATTCCTGTAGACACTACCGGTAGGCATCGTCTGTCCTTACCCTCTCTCACCATTCCTGTAGACACTACCAGTAGGCATTGTCTGTCCTTACCCTCTGTCACCTTTAGGTTAAGCATGGTCTTAACAACATTCTCTCTAGACTTTAGCATCTCCAGATGAACCTCTTGCTCCTCATCTATATTCTCCAGGCTCAACCAGGCTTTACCTGCCCATAGATCACCTCTGGGCTCTGATTCCTCCTGTTTCCTGCTGCTGCCTGTCAGACACGTAGGTCATTGGTATGGTGTATCTTTATGGTCTGACATACTTCCCCCTGACAACACAGGGGAGACATGTTCACTGGACAGGAGAGGTTCAGTTGTACATGTGACAGACTGACTGCTGACCTAGGAGCTGCTGGAGGGGCTTGAGAATCCCTTTAAATCCAATTTAATTCAAAACTGCATTTGGGAGATCTCAATACCCTTTACAATAGACATTTAGAAAGGAAATAAAACATTTCCGTACAAACTTTGTTGAATGCAACGGCAATGGTACCAGCTTGTTAGGAGTTCTATTAAAATGAGCCATATCAGATCAACTGTAAAGCCCCAATCTAGAAGCCCTGATAATGCTGTAGCCAAGTGGAATGTGCAGGTCCACCCCCAGAGGCTTTGTGGAGTGGGACGTCATCTCTTCATGTAGGGATGCTGTTATCCCTGTACCCAAACACATAGTCATTAGAGGACAGATGAGGATCTCTGGGAGGAGAGGGGCTCTCCTTAAGCTGCGTGGCTGGAGGGGGTGAGGGTCGGGCAGGCACAGGGGGTTAAGAGAGGTGGGTGGAGGTGTGGACCACTGGGTTTCGGATGTCTAGTAGATTCCACCTGAGGTAAATTATAGGGGTTTAGGTTCTACTGGGCAGAGCAGAACATTGCCATCCCACACATTTTCTCACCAAACTCTGATAACACACACACACAATCTTAATTTAGAGAGATCCTCGCTTACAGCCCAGAGATACTCAGAAGCAGCCTCTGTCCGTAAATATTCCACCCCACATACACACACTGGGCCGACTCATCGCCTCCACTGGGCCGACTCATCGCCTCCACTGGGCCGACTCATCGCCTCCACTGGGCCGACTCATCGCCTCCTGAAGTGCCGTTAAAGGCCACTCTTATGACCCCTCGGGAGGACCAGGGCAGCCCCTCTTAGCCTGTTGAGTTGTTAGCGTTGAGGCTTTACGTCAGTAGGCCACATTAGCCTAGCGTCTTTGTGTTGTTATGCCCCTCCGAGAGGACCAGGGCAGCCCCTCTTAGCCTGTTGAGTAGTTAGCGTGTTAGCGTTGAGGCTTTACGTCAGTAGCCTAGTGTCTTTGTGTTGTTATGTTGGCACAGAGCAGCTCCAGAGATTAGTCCTACTGGGGAACAAGTTACTCTTGCTGCTAAAGAGCTTGATTCTAATGACTCCGGTATTAGCCCTAGTCAAGTGTGTTACACACTCACACACACACACACACTCTCCACACAAATTCTCAAACTCGTACAATCTCACGCATACACATTACTCTATGCACACCTTGACAAAGCACACACACACCGTGTCCCCTCTGAGCTGTCACAGAGCTAAATCTCTCTGAGGTACTTAGCGACACGCTAGCAGGTTTCCTCCACACTGGCCGTGCTGAGCAGAAGGGAGTCCTAAAGCAGCTGAAACCACTTACACCAGAGCTCTCAACCCTGTTCCTGGAGAGATAGCCTCCTGGAGCTTTTCTCTCCAACCAGCTAGTTATTAGAATCAGGTGTGCTAGATTAGGTTTGTAGAAACAACCTGCAGGACGGTAGCTCTCCAGGAACAGCGTTAGAGAGCTCTGATTTACACCCAACATGGGCTCTCTGTGACCACAACATCACTGGAGTGGAGAGTGCCACTGTTTCTGTCAACAAAGTAAATAATGTCTCTCCCTCTTTTTTCCCCCTCCATCTCCCCTCTCACTTTTTTGCGCTCTCTTTCTCTCCCCCCCTTTCCTCTTTCTCTCCCCCCTCCCCTCTCTCTCTCTCTCTCTCTCTCCCCTTGCCTCTTTCTCTCCCCACTCCTCTCTCTCTCTCTCTCCCCTTTTCTCTTTCTCTCCCCCCTCCTCTCTCTCTCTCTCTCTGTTTTCAGAGACTACATCTGCCTCCAGACCTGTCAGAGACAGTGAGTCGTGTGAGCCGGGGAGAGCTGACAGGGACAGCCATGGTGGGCTCCTCAGGCTGTGGCTCCGGCTCCACTGGCAACAGACATCTGGACTTCTAGAACCCCACTCACCATCATCGCCGCTGGCAACAAACATCTGGACTTCTAGAACCCCCTCACCATTATCACCACTGGCAGCAAACATCTGGACTTCTAGAACCCCCTCACCATTATAACCGCTGGCAGCAAACATCTGGACTTCTAGAACCCCCTCACCATTATCACCGCTGGCAGCAAACATCTGGACTTCTAGAACCCTCTCACCATTATCACCGCTGGCAGCAAACATCTGGACTTCTAGAACCCCCTCACCATTATCACCGCTGGCAACCAACATCTGGATTTCCAGAACCCCCTCACCATTATCACCGCTGGCAACAAACATCTGGACTTCTAGAACCCCCCTCACCATTATCACCGCTGGCAACCAACATCTGGACTTCTAGAACCCCCTCACCATTATCACCGCTGGCAGCAAACATCTGGACTTCTAGAACCCCCCCACCATCATCGCCGCTGGCAACAAACATCTGGACTTCTAGAACCCCCTCACCATTATCACCGCTGGCAGCAAACATATGGACTTCTAGAACCCCCTCACCATTATCACCGCTGGCAGCAAACATCTGGACTTCTAGAACCCCCTCACCATCATCGCCGCTGGCAACAAACATCTGGACTTCTAGAACCCCCTCACCATTATCACCGCTGGCAGCAAACATCTGGACTTCTAGAACCCCCTCACCATTATCACCGCTGGCAACCAACATCTGGATTTCCAGAACCCCCTCACCATTATCACCGCTGGCAACAAACATCTGGACTTCTAGAACCCCCCTCACCATTATCACCGCTGGCAACCAACATCTGGATTTCCAGAACCCCCTCACCATTATCACCGCTGGCAACCAACACCTGGACTTCTAAAACCCCCCTCACCATTATCACCGCTGGCAACCAACATCTGGATTTCCAGAACCCCCTCACCATTATCACCGCTGGCAACCAACACCTGGACTTCTAGAACCCCCTCACCATTATCACCGCTGGCAACAAACACCTGGACTTCTAGAACCCCCTCACCATTATCACCGCTGGCAACAAACACCTGGACTTATAGAACCCCCTCACCATTATCACCGCTGGCAACAAACACCTGGACTTCTAGAACCCCCTCACCATTATCACAGCTGGCAACAAACACCTGGACTTCTAGAACCCCCTCACCATTATCACCGCTGGGCAACAAACATCTGGACTTCTAGAACCCCCTCATCATTATCACAGCTGGCAACAAACATCTGGACTTCTAGAACCGCTGGGACTCTTTCGCCATGGCAACCCATTACCCATGGTTACTCTGCAGACTGTTACACCACTGTCACATTGTCAACTGTTTCCCTGCCAACTGTTTTCACCCGCCAATCTTTTCCCTTCAACTGTCCAAGTGGCCTAGCAGCCTCCTTCCTTTACTAGGACACTTTGACATTTGATATTTTAGTAAATGCTATTGTCTAGAGCGACTTACAATACCTGTATTGAAGTAAGGAGGCAGCGACACTCCATCCAAGCCCCTCTATGTAACTCTGTCATCTTGTTGTGACTGGGCCTGTCTCAGAGAGAGAGAGAGAAGGTGGGGGGATCATTTCAACGGGATATCTGTAATGAAACACAAGATACACCTTTCTGCTATTTCACCATCCTGCTATTTCACCATCCTGCTATTTCACCATCCTGCTATTTCACCATCCTGCTATTTCACCATCCTGCTATTTCACCATCCTGCTATTTCACCATCCTGCTATTTCACCTTTCTGCTATTTCACCTTTCTGCTATTTCACCATTCAATCAAAGGCATGTTGAAAATGTGTTTTTTGATAAGTTGAATAAATGTGTATAAATCCATATCTCCATGTTTCATAGCCTGTTTTCTATCTTATTTAGAACTCTGGAGGTTTCTATCGTAACACCCATATTCTCCACAGATCTTTTCTGTCTGGCTTGTTCCCTAGTAATGGTTGAGGTGAGCATTTGGATAGGGCAAGCTGATCCTAGATCTGTAGTTAGGGGCAACCAGGAGTAAAGGGTTGGATGTGGGCGCAGGCTTCACAGCTCATCAGGTCTGTTATCTGGATGGGCGGCTCTGCTATGACAAGACCAAAACAACAAATGAGGTCAGATGGTGACATGGAGAAAGACTGAATATGCAGCATGTAAAATAAAACATGTCACTGTGTTTCTCTTCTGCGGTTGGTGTGGATGTGTTGCTTTATGAGGTGTGTGTGTGTGTGTGTGTGTGTGTGTGTGTGTGTGTGTGTGTGTGTGTGTGTGTGTGTGTGTGTGTGTGTGTGTGTGTGTGTGTGCGCGCGTGTGTGCATTTCCCCCAAGTAATTCACATTTACTGGTGTAAGGTCACTAGGTCATTCTTTAAAGATCAAGCTATGACTTCATACAAGGTGGTCAGAGATTTGTGACGCAATAAATATGATGTATGGCCTCTGGAGTGTTTGGTAAAAGTGATTTTGTAGATGTGAAGTTTTTTGAAAGGCTATCGATAGCAGCAATGGAACCCGGAGGCCTTCTATTGCAAGTAATCTATAATATTAAACTAAGCTTGTTGTTTGGGTCTGTCTGTAACATGCACACATGTTGTCCCAGCTCATATTTCAGTTGACACAACCTTATTTGACTCCAGGGGAACTTGTATTGGTAATGTAGAAAGGGTGAGCCCTGCATTATGCATCCTAGGGGTTACATAAATCTCCTTATGGAGGGGGGAGAGGCTGAAATCGTCTGGCTCTGCCTGCGTACATTTACTTTAATGCACGCAACTATAGTTCTCTGTGTGAAGTGACTACAGTGTCTCAATCTAGGTGCCCTACTTAAGTCACATGACTGTGTTCCTGTACTGTAATCCCGGGGTGAGACTAACTACTTTAAAATGAATACAACCAAATGGAAAGTGTGGGAATGATCATGGACCTACATTCACACAGATTCTTGATTGTGTCCAGCTCACTAATAATCACCCAAATGAAAGCTAGACAGTCAGGCAGCATCAAACATTTAAGAAAAATATGGATAGAGGAATATTTTTGTGCCAATTTTGACAGCGAGGAAATATAACACATGTTCACTGTGGACCTCTGGACCTTGTGGACGACCAAATGGGAAATATAAGGTGTTAAAAAATATATATGTATTTCACCTTTATTTAACCAGGTAGGCCAGATCACCTTTATTTAACCAGGTAGGCCAGATCACCTTTATTTAACCAGGTAGGCCAGATCACCTTTATTTAACCAGGTGGGCCAGATCACCTTTATTTAACCAGGTAGGCCAGATCACCTTTATTTAACCAGGTAGGCCAGATCACCTTTATTTAACCAGGTAGGCCAGATCACATTTATTTAACCAGGTAGGCCAGATCACCTTTATTTAACCAGGTGGGCCAGATCACCTTTATTTAACCAGGTAGGCCAGATCACCTTTATTTAACCAGGTAGGCCAGATCACCTTTATTTAACCAGGTAGGCCAGATCACCTTTATTTAACCAGGTAGGCCAGATCACCTTTAACCAGGTAGGCCAGATCACCTTTATTTAACCAGGTAGACCAGATCACCTTTAACCAGGTAGGCCAGATCACCTTTATTTAACCAGGTAGGCCAGATCACCTTTAACCAGGTAGACCAGATCACCTTTAACCAGGTAGGCCAGATCACCTTTATTTCACCAGGTAGGCCAGATCACCTTTATTTAACCAGGTAGGCCAGATCACCTTTATTTAACCAGGTAGACCAGATCACCTTTATTTAACCAGGTAGACCAGATCACCTTTATTTAACCAGGTAGACCAGATCACCTTTATTTAACCAGGTAGACCAGATCACCTTTAACCAGGTAGACCAGATCACCTTTATTTAACCAGGTAGACCAGATCACCTTTATTTAACCAGGTAGACCAGATCACCTTTATTTAACCAGGTAGACCAGATCACCTTTATTTAACCAGGTAGACCAGATCACCTTTATTTAACCAGGTAGACCAGATCACCTTTATTTAACCAGGTAGACCAGATCACCTTTAACCAGGTAGACCAGATCACCTTTATTTAACCAGGTAGGCCAGATCACCTTTAACCAGGTAGACCAGATCACCTTTATTTAACCAGGTAGGCCAGATCACCTTTAACCAGGTAGACCAGATCGCCTTTATTTAACTAGGTAGGCCAGATCACCTTTAACCAGGTAGACCAGATCACCTTTATTTAACCAGGTAGGCCAGATCACCTTTATTTAACCAGGTAGGCCAGATCACCTTTAACCAGGTAGACCAGATCACCTTTATTTAACCAGGTAGGCCAGATCACCTTTATTTAACCAGGTAGGCCAGATCACCTTTATTTAACCAGGTAGGCCAGATCACCTTTAACCAGGTAGACCAGATCACCTTTATTTAACCAGGTAGGCCAGATCACCTTTATTTAACCAGGTAGGCCAGATCACCTTTAACCAGGTAGACCAGATCACCTTTATTTAACCAGGTAGACCAGATCACCTTTATTTAACCAGGTAGGCCAGATCACCTTTAACCAGGTAGACCAGATCACCTTTATTTAACCAGGTAGGCCAGATCACCTTTATTTAACCAGGTAGGCCAGATCACCTTTAACCAGGTAGACCAGATCACCTTTATTTAACCAGGTAGGCCAGATCACCTTTATTTAACCAGGTAGGCCAGATCACATTTATTTAACCAGGTAGACCAGATCACCTTTATTTAACCAGGTAGGCCAGTTGAGAACAAGTTCTCATTTACAACTGCGACCTGGGCAAGATAAAGCAAAGCAGTTCAACACAAACAACACAGAGTTACACATGAGATAAACAAACATACAATCAATAATACAGTAGAAAAATCTATGTGAAGTGTGTGCAAATGTAGTAAGATTAGGGAGATAAGGCAATAAATAGGCCATAGAGGCAAAATATAAGGTGTTGTGAAATATGTGGTATGAAATATAAGGTGTTGTGAAATATGTGGTATGAAATATAAGGTGGTATGAAATATGAGGCATTGTAAAATATGTGATATGATATATAAGGTGATATTTAATATAAGGTGATATTAAGTATAAGGTGATGTTAAGTATGAGGTGATGTTAAATATAAGGTGGTGTTAAGTATAAGGTGATGTTAAGTATAAGGTTGTTAAGTATAAGGTTGTTAAGTATAAGGTGATGTTAAATATAAGATTGTTAAGTATAAGGTGATGTTAAGTATAAGGTGATGTTAAATATAAGGTTGTTAAATATAAGGTTGTTAAGTATAAGGTTGTTAAGTATAAGGTGATGTTAAATATAAGGTTGTTAAATATAAGGTTGTTAAGTATAAGGTTGTTAAATATAAGGTTGTTAAGTATAAGGTTGTTAAGTATAAGGTTGTTAAATATAAGGTTGTTAAGTATAAGGTTGTTAAGTATAAGGTTGTTAAATATAAGGTTGTTAAGTATAAGGTGATGTTAAGTATAAGGTGATGTTAAGTATAAGGTGTTGTTAAGTATAAGGTGATGTTAAATATAAGGTGATGTTAAGTATAAGGTGATGTTAAATACAAGGTGATGTTAAGTATAAGGTTGTTAAGTATAAGGTGATGTTAAATATAAGGTGATGTTAAGTATAAGGTTGTTAAATATAAGGTTGTTAAATATAAGGTTGTTAAGTATAAGGTTGTTAAGTATAAGGTTGTTAAGTATAAGGTGATGTTAAATATAAGGTGTTGTTAAATATAAGGTGATGTTAAGTATAAGGTGATGTTAAGTATAAGGTGATGTTAAATATAGGGTTGTTAAGTATAAGGTGATGTTAAATATAAGGTGGTGTTAAGTATAAGGTGATGTTAAATATAAGGTGGTGTTAAATACAAGGTTGTTAAGTATGAGGTGGTGTTAAATATAAGGTTGTTAAGTATAAGGTTGTTAAATATAAGGTTGTTAAGTATAAGGTTGTTAAATATAAGGTGTTGTTAAGTATAAGGTGATGTTAAGTATAAGGTTGTTAAGTATAAGGTGATGTTAAGTATAAGGTTGTTAAGTATAAGGTTGTTGAATATAAGGTGATGTTAAATATAAGGTTGTTAAATATAAGGTGATATTAAATATAAGGTGATGTTAAGTATAAGGTGATGTTAAATATAAGGTTGTTAAGTATAAGGTGATGTTAAGTATAAGGTGATGTTAAGTATAAGGTGATGTTAAGTATAAGGTTGTTAAGTATAAGGTTGTTAAGTATAAGGTGATGTTAAATATAAGGTTGTTAAGTATAAGGTGATGTTAAGTATAAGGTTGTTAAGTATAAGGTGATGTTAAGTATATGGTTGTTAAGTATAAGGTTGTTAAGTATAAGGTGATGTTAAGTATAAGGTGATGTTAAGTATAAGGTGATGTTAAATATAAGGTGATGTTAAGTATAAGGTTGTTAAATATAAGGTTGTTAAATATAAGGAGATGTTAAGTATAAGGTGATGTTAAGTATAAGGTGATGTTAAGTATAAGGTGATGTTAAGTATAAGGTGATGTTAAGTATAAGGTGATGTTAAGTATAAGGTGATGTTAAGTATAAGGTGTTAAGTATAAGGTTGTTAAGTATAAGGTGGTGTTAAGTATAAGGTGATGTTAAGTATAAGGTTGTTAAATATAAGGTGATGTTAAGTATAAGGTGATGTTAAGTATAAGGTGATGTTAAATATAAGGTTGTTAAATATAAGGTGTTGTTAAGTATAAGGTGATATTAAATATAAGGTGATGTTAAGTATAAGGTGATGTTAAATATAAGGTTGTTAAGTATAAGGTGATGTTAAGTATAAGGTGATGTTAAGTATAAGGTTGTTAAGTATAAGGTTGTTAAGTATAAGGTGATGTTAAATATAAGGTTGTTAAGTATAAGGTGATGTTAAGTATAAGGTTGTTAAGTATAAGGTGATGTTAAGTATAAGGTTGTTAAGTATAAGGTTGTTAAGTATAAGGTGATGTTAAGTATAAGGTGATGTTAAATATAAGGTGATGTTAAGTATAAGGTTGTTAAATATAAGGTTGTTAAATATAAGGAGATGTTAAGTATAAGGTGATGTTAAGTATAAGGTGATGTTAAGTATAAGGTGTTAAGTATAAGGTTGTTAAATATAAGGTTGTTAAGTATAAGGTGGTGTTAAGTATAAGGTGATGTTAAGTATAAGGTTGTTAAGTATAAGGTTGTTAAATATAAGGTGATGTTAAGTATAAGGTGATGTTAAGTATAAGGTGTTAAGTATAAGGTTAATAAATATAAGGTGATGTTAAGTATAAGGTGATGTTAAGTATAAGGTGTTAAGTATAAGGTTGTTGAATATAAGGTGATGTTAAGTATAAGGTGATGTTAGGTATAAGGTGATGTTAAGTATAAGGTGTTAAATATAAGGTGATGTTAAGTATAAGGTGTTAAGTATAAGGTTGTTAAATATAAGGTTGTTAAGTATAAGGTGGTGTTAAGTATAAGGTGATGTTAAGTATAAGGTGATAAGTATAAGGTGTTAAGTATAAGGTGTTAAATATAAGGTGATGTTAAGTATAAGGTGATGTTAAGTATAAGGTGTTAAGTATAAGGTTGTTAAATATAAGGTGATGTTAAGTATAAGGTGATGTTAAGTATAAGGTGATGTTAAGTATAAGGTGATAAGTATAAGGTGATGTTAAGTATAAGGTGTTAAGTATAAGGTAATGTTAAATATAAGGTTGTTAAATATAAGGTTGTTAAATATAAGGTTGTTAAATATAAGGTGTTGTTAAATATAAGGTGTTGTTAAGTATAAGGTGATGTTAAGTATAAGGTTGTTAAATATAAGGTGATGTTAAGTATAAGGTGATGTTAAGTATAAGGTGATGTTAAGTATAAGGTGATGTTAAGTATAAGGTTGTTAAGTATAAGGTGATGTTAAGTATAAGGTGATGTTAAGTATAAGGTTGTTAAATATAAGGTGATGTTAAATATAAGGTGATGTTAAGTATAAGGTGTTAAGTATAAGGTTGTTAAATATAAGGTGATTTTAAGTATAAGGTGTTAAGTATAAGGTTGTTAAATATAAGGTGATGTTAAGTATAAGGTGATGTTAAGTATAAGGTTGTTAAATATAAGGTGATGTTAAGTATAAGGTTGTTAAATATAAGGTGATGTTAAATATAAGGTGTTAAGTATAAGGTTGTTAAATATAAGGTGATGTTAAGTATAAGGTGTTAAGTATAAGGTGATGTTAAGTATAAGGTGTTGTTAAGTATAAGGTGTTGTTAAGTATAAGGTTGTTAAATATAAGGTTGTTAAGTATAAGGTGTTGTTAAGTATAAGGTTGTTAAATATAAGGTGATGCTAAGTATAAGGTGATGTTAAATATAAGGTGTTGTTAAATATAAGGTTGTTAAGTATAAGGTGATGTTAAGTATAAGGTGTTAAATATAAGGTTGTTAAATATAAGGTTGTTAAATATAAGGTGATGTTAAGTATAAGGTGATGTTAAATATAAGGTGATGTTAAATATAAGGTGATGTTAAATATAAGGTTGTTAAATATAAGGTGATGTTAAGTATAAGGTTGTTAAGTATAAGGTGATGTTAAATATAAGGTGATGTTAAATATAAGGTGATGTTAAATATAAGGTGATGTTAAATATAAGGTTGTTAAGTATACGGTGATGTTAAGTATAAGGTGATGTTAAGTATAAGGTGATGTTAAGTATAAGGTGATGTTAAGTATAAGGTGATGTTAAGTATAAGGTAATGTTAAATATAAGGTTGTTAAGTATAAGGTGATGTTAAGTATAAGGTGATGTTAAATATAAGGTGATGTTAAATATAAGGTTGTTAAGTATAAGGTGATGTTAAATATAAGGTGTTAAGTATAAGGTGGTGTTAAATATAAGGTTGTTAAGTATAAGGTGATGTTAAGTATAAGGTGATGTTAAATATAAGGTGATGTTAAATATAAGGTGATGTTAAATATAAGGTGATGTTAAATATAAGGTTGTTAAGTATAAGGTGATGTTAAGTATAAGGTGATGTTAAGTATAAGGTGTTAAGTATAAGGTGATGTTAAATATAAGGTTGTTAAGTATAAGGTGATGTTAAGTATAAGGTGATGTTAAGTATAAGGTGTTAAGTATAAGGTGATGTTAAATATAAGGTGATGTTAAATATAAGGTGATGTTAAGTATAAGGTGATGTTAAATATAAGGTGTTAAGTATAAGGTTGTTAAATATAAGGTTGTTAAATATAAGGTGATGTTAAGTATAAGGTGATGTTAAGTATAAGGTTGTTAAGTATAAGGTGATGTTAAGTATAAGGTGATGTTAAGTATAAGGTGTTAAGTATAAGGTGATGTTAAATATAAGGTTGTTAAGTATAAGGTGATGTTAAGTATAAGGAGATGTTAAGTATAAGGTGTTAAGTATAAGGTGATGTTAAATATAAGGTGATGTTAAATATAAGGTGATGTTAAATATAAGGTGATGTTAAGTATAAGGTGATGTTAAGTATAAGGTGATGTTAAGTATAAGGTGATGTTAAATATAAGGTGATGTTAAATATAAGGTTGTTAAGTATAAGGTGATGTTAAGTATAAGGTGATGTTAAATATAAGGTGATGTTAAATATAAGGTTGTTAAGTATAAGGTGATGTTAAGTATAAGGTTGTTAAATATAAGGTGATGTTAAGTATAAGGTGATGTTAAGTATAAGGTGATGTTAAGTATAAGGTTATGTTAAGTATAAGGTGATGTTAAGTATAAGGTTGTTAAATATAAGGTGATGTTAAGTATAAGGTGATGTTAAGTATAAGGTGATGTTAAATATAAGGTGGTGTTAAATATAAGGTGATGTTAAGTATAAGGTGATGTTAAGTATAAGGTGATGTTAAGTATAAGGTGATGTTAAAAATAAGGTGATGTTAAGTATAAGGTGATGTTAAGTATAAGGTGATGTTAAGTATAAGGTGATGTTAAATATAAGGTGATGTTAAGTATAAGGTGATGTTAAGTATAAGGTTGTTAAATATAAGGTTGTTAAATATAAGGTTGTTAAGTATAAGGTGTTGTTAAGTATAAGGTTGTTAAGTATAAGGTTGTTAAGTATAAGGTGATGTTAAGTATAAGGTGATGTTAAGTATAAGGTGTTAAGTATAAGGTGATGTTAAATATAAGGTTGTTAAGTATAAGGTGATGTTAAGTATAAGGTGATGTTAAGTATAAGGTGTTAAGTATAAGGTGATGTTAAATATAAGGTGATGTTAAATATAAGGTGATGTTAAGTATAAGGTGATGTTAAATATAAGGTGTTAAGTATAAGGTTGTTAAATATAAGGTTGTTAAATATAAGGTGATGTTAAGTATAAGGTGATGTTAAGTATAAGGTTGTTAAGTATAAGGTGATGTTAAGTATAAGGTGATGTTAAGTATAAGGTTGTTAAATATAAGGTTGTTAAATATAAGGTGATGTTAAATATAAGGTTGTTAAATATAAGGTGATGTTAAATATAAGGTTGTTAAATATAAGGTTGTTAAATATAAGGTTGTTAAATATAAGGTGATGTTAAATATAAGGTTGTTAAGTATAAGGTTGTTAAGTATAAGGTTGTTAAATATAAGGTTGTTAAATATAAGGTTGTTAAATATAAGTTGATGTTAAATATAAGGTGATGTTAAGTATAAGGTTGTTAAATATAAGGCGATCTAAATTGCCTTAAAATCTAAGAAATGTAAGCTGACGTGTAATGTAATGTTACCTGGTATCTCCTATCTGGGTGGAGTTATAATGAACACATATATAGGCTTGTGTTGTGTTGTCCATTTCAGGTCGTCCAACCTTTCTCTTTGTTCACACAGTATCTTTCTCAAACAGGTCAAGTTGTGGTTCATGCATCACCTCCTTGGATCCCCCTCCTCCTTCCTGTCGTCTTATTGGTCGAGACAGCTTTTCTTTTCTCTTTCTCACTTCAGTGTGTTCAACATGTCAACATGGTGTGTCCCCTCCTCGTCTGTCCTCTAGTTGACTACAACAAGTGTTGTTGACACGGTCCCTCTTCAGTTCCTTCTCTGTTGATAACTTTACAGGGTAACTTTGGACGCTCATAGGGGGTTCAATTATATGGTGCTGCAGGATATACAGGAGGCTCATAGGGGGTTCAATTATATGGTGTTGCAGGATATACAGAAGGCTCATAAGGGGTTCAATTATATGGTGCTGCAGGATATACAGGAGGCTCAGAGGGGGTTCAATTATATGGTGCTGCAGGATATGCAGGAGGCTCATAGGGTGTTAAATTATGTGGTGCTGCAGGGTATGCAGGAGGCTCATAGGGGGTTAAATTATATGGCGCTGCAGGATATGCAGGAGGCTCATAGGGGGTTAAATTATATGGCGCTGCAGGATATGCAGGAGGCTCATAGGGGGTTAAATTATATGGCGCTGCAGGATATACCAGAGGCTCATAGGGGGTTAAATGATATGATGCTGCTGGATTTGCAGTAGGCTCATAGGGGGTTCAATTAAATTGTGCTAATGGACATATAGGGGGATAAATGAAATTGTGCAAATGAGAATGCATATGCTAGGTGCTCATGAATTAGATATTCATATGGTGTTCATATAGTTGATGTGATGGGAAAACAATGGAGTGCTTTTATCATAGAAAACTGTACAGAACACACTGCAGAGACGTCCAGCTTTCAGAGAGAGAAAGAGAGAGTCCTTAAGTCTGAGTGGTACTGCTCCATTGAAGGTGACTGATCCGGTTGACACCTCTGAATGGGTGAGAGTCTGCTTATGTTCGCCGTTGTGTGTGTGCAGTCCAACTCCCTACAAACAAGCCACGATCGTTGTGTCACTGCTCAAACATAGATGGACCAAAGATGGCAGAGAAAAAGGTACATTTTATCACTTCTATCGCGACAAGAATTTAGCTATTCCCGCAATAACATCTGCTAAATATGTGTATGTGGCCAATAACATTTGATTTGATTTGATATTTGATTTGACTTGGCCCTGTTTGAATGGTGACTCACGCTCTTGCATGGACCATGTTCTTTTTGCATGTTACTGTACCTGTATCGCTCAATCCTCATCCCTCTTGTCTGCTCTCTCTCTCTCGCCTGTAAATATTGATGTTTTTCTCTCTGTCAATGCAGCTGTCTAAACTGTTCTGTCTCCCTCCTTTCTCACGACATCCCTGCTCCAGCCTGGTGTTGAAGAGTGGCAAACGTATTGTGTTGTAATAGTTTGCATAAAGAACTGAACAATGGTTTGAATATAGAGACCGTCTCCCCTTCCCCCAAAAAAACTCTGGTGTTAACATTACCTTCATTTGCTTCTATTGGTCTTCAACAAGAGTTTGTTCTGAAATCACTGATGTGGTGTGTAATGTACAGATCTGCAGCAGGTAGCCTAGCGGTTAGAGCGATAGGCCAGTAACCGAAAGGTTGTTAGTTCGAATACCCGAGCCGACAAGGTGAAAAATCTGTCAATGTGCCCTTGAGCAAGGCACTTAATCCTAATTTGCTCCAAGGGCACCATACAACTATGGGTGACCGTGTAAAACAACACATTTCACTGCACCTACACCTAGAGTGTATGTGACAATAAAAACAGTTTTATTTTCTTTAACAGTTTCTCACAGCAGGCGAATAATCCTGCAGCAACAGGAAATGTGAATTATTATGTGGATTATAATTAATGGACATTGTTGTAGGGGGTTGATACATTTTAAATAAGGGAACATGAAGTCTGACTTTTTACAGTGGAAATTACAAACTTGAAAAGCCTTTTAAAACTTGAATACACAAGTTTAATTTCCTGCGACAAATAGAGCACCTGCATGTCCTGTTAGTGTTAGAGCAAACACAACCCAACAATAACTCCCAGGTGATACCTGACCTAGCTCTCTCCAGGTCCCCCTCCCCCTCCAGCTATTCCCTCTCAACACACAGACACACACAACCCCCTGCTGTGGCAGCAAGTGAAGCAAAATAACTCATTCTGCCACACAATCTCTCCTCTGCCTCACTCTGAGTATTCCTAGTTTTCCTCCCTCTCTCCCTCTCCTCCTCTCTGTATCCCTCCTTTTCCCTACCATTGTTGCAACTCTATCAAAACTGTGTTGTTGAATTGAGTGACCTTTTCCATTGTAGCGTGTTGTTAAACTGTGTGGTCTGTGTGTAGCCGGTGAGGGCCATGCATCACATAGGATAGGGCTGGGCTGTTTGGAAGACATATCAGGTTGGAACTGGCCCCACTTTGGTTTGTTTGTATGGAAATTCTCTATCAACTCATTTGTAGTTGAGTGGTACAACAAATACGCTTTGTACCATTCAAAATGGGCTGTGGTAATATGTTGTGTAGCTATTCTCACCTGGTGCATCGTTTTGATGTTGGCTAAAGAACTAATAACACGAAAAAAGCTTTCACTAAATTTACTGTACAAAATTGTTTTTTTTATAGTTTTCACAAAATACATTTAGAAAGCTCCATTTTAAATAAAATTAAATTGAAATATTTAAGAGACAGTTTAGACGTTTCATCTCAAAAGCATTTCTCAGACGTAGACCCTGTATACGTGTCCACGTTCTATGTACACATATTTGAAAAACAACGCAGAACTCAAAAAAGCATGACAGACGACGCTAGAAAACACCACACGTCTTCAATTATAAATAAGGACTGCTCGATTAGTCCACAGTCACCCATGGTCTTCAATTATAAATAAGGACTGCTCGATTAGTCCACAGTCACCCATGGTCTTCAATTATAAATAAGGACTGCTCGATTAGTCCACAGTCACCCATGGTCTTCAATTATAAATAAGGACTGCTCGATTAGTCCACAGTCACCCATGGTCTTCAATTATAAATAAGGACTGCTCGATTAGTCCACAGTCACCCATGGTCTTCAATTATAAATAAGGACTGCTCGATTAGTCCGCAGTCACCCATGGTCTTCAATTATAAATAAGGACTGCTCGATTAGTCCGCAGTCACCCATGGTCTTCAATTATAAATAAGGAATGCTCGATTAGTCCGCAGTCCCCCATGGTCTTCAATTATAAATAAGGACTGCTCGTTTAGTCCACAGTCACCCATGGTCTTCAATTATAAATAAGGACTGCTCGATTAGTCCACAGTCACCCATGGTCTTCAATTATAAATAAGGACTGCTCGATTAGTCCACAGTCACCCATGGTCTTCAATTATAAATAAGGACTGCTCGATTAGTCCACAGTCACCCATGGTCTTCAATTATAAATAAGGACTGCTCGATTAGTCCACAGTCACCCATGGTCTTCAATTATAAATAAGGACTGCTCGATTAGTCCACAGTCACCCATGGTCTTCAATTATAAATAAGGACTGCTCGATTAGTCCACAGTCACCCATGGTCTTCAATTATAAATAAGGACTGCTCGATTAGTCCGCAGTCACCCATGGTCTTCAATTATAAATAAGGACTGCTCGATTAGTCCGCAGTCACCCATGGTCTTCAATTATAAATAAGGAATGCTCGATTAGTCCGCAGTCCCCCATGGTCTTCAATTATAAATAAGGACTGCTCGTTTAGTCCACAGTCACCCATGGTCTTCAATTATAAATAAGGACTGCTCGATTAGTCCACAGTCACCCATGGTCTTCAATTATAAATAAGGACTGCTCGATTAGTCCGCAGTCACCCATGGTCTTCAATTATAAATAAGGACTGCTCGATTAGTCCGCAGTCACCCATGGTCTTCAATTATAAATAAGGACTGCTCGATTAGTCCGCAGTCACCCATGGTCTTCAATTATAAATAAGGACTGCTCGATTAGTCCGCAGTCACCCATGGTCTTCAATTATAAATAAGGACTGCTCGATTAGTCCGCAGTCACCCATGGTCTTCAATTATAAATAAGGACTGCTCGATTAGTCCGCAGTCACCCATGGTCTTCAATTATAAATAAGGACTGCTCGATTAGTCCGCAGTCCCCCATGGTCTTCAATTATAAATAAGGACTGCTCGTTTAGTCCACAGTCACCCATGGTCTTCAATTATAAATAAGGACTGCTCGATTAGTCCGCAGTCACCCATGGTCTTCAATTATAAATAAGGACTGCTCGATTAGTCCGCAGTCACCCATGGTCTTCAATTATAAATAAGGACTGCTCGATTAGTCCGCAGTCACCCATGGTCTTCAATTATAAATAAGGACTGCTCGATTAGTCCGCAGTCACCCATGGTCTTCAATTATAAATAAGGACTGCTCGATTAGTCCACAGTCACCCATGGTCTTCAATTATAAATAAGGACTGCTCGATTAGTCCACAGTCACCCATGGTCTTCAATTATAAATAAGGACTGCTCGATTAGTCCACAGTCACCCATGGTCTTCAATTATAAATAAGGACTGCTGGATTAGTCCGCAGTCTAACATACTCTAGGTCACTGTAATAGAACATCAAATGTTTACAAAATGATGCAACACAAGACTAATATCTTCAACAACAAAAAAACATTGTGTAATAGATGAAATACAAAGGCTTTGGTCTGTTTTACAATCAACAATGATTAAATCTGATATGTACTTGTAAACAACTGCCAAACACTTATGTTTCAAACTTTGTCAAGCATGTTTAATCATAATTATAGGAATGAAATCTTTCTAGTTGCACAAAATGATTTGACAATAGGACACTATAATACAACTATACCTAAGAGACTAATTGTACCTGACCTAAAGAAATCTATTTTTATGATGCATGAAAATGTGTAGAAAACATTTATAGAATATTCTTGGGGGGATAAAAATGTAAATGTACTTTTATTGTAGAAATCTTTTGATTTCTAGGGAAGACATACTTACAATTTGACATGAACAAATTGGATTATATCGAAGACAGTCTACCATTTAGCGATTCAACTGTTTTACTCCACAGCTCCTCTGCATCTATAGCTCTTCACTTGGACCGTTAATCAATCCATCCACCACAGCAGAAGTCCATGAACAAGTCTTGAACCTAGAATCAATCCATCCACCACAGCAGAAGTCCATGAACAAGTCTTGAACCTAGAATCAATCCATCCACCACAGCAGAAGTCCATGAACAAGTCTTGAATGTCCCACTGTCCTTGCAAACTGTTAATGGTGGTTGTCTGTACAATTCCTGTGATAATGTGGTCGTCTGTGACCACAGTGAAATATCCAGGCCTATACAGTTTGTGTGATATTGCAGGAGTCAAAGACCCAAGGCTGAGGTGGGTGGATTGACTGGAGGTCCTCCTCTGCTGACGTCCATTTTGAAGGAGTATGACCAATAAATAGGTTTAATAAACACACTGAGTCTATTCCCCACAGCTCTCCTCTCGGGTGATATGCAACAGTTTCGCATGAGTCCACAGACCGTGCAAAGTCTGGTAGAAAGTCTCGATGTAAGCAGATAAAAAAATAGTCATGGCAGAAATCTCTTGGGTTCTCCTTTACCTCAAAAACAAACACAAGACCAACATGGTTTTCTAGCAGTCCATCTATCAGTACTTGATCTGGGTTTTTCATCATAACATACACACGGCCATATACAAACACAAGAGACAGACAGAAAAAAAGAAACAATTACTTGAAAAGTGAGAAAAAAAAGTTTTTGTTCCATGAAAATGTTAAACACCGGGCACTTTACAGAGGTCCACGTTTTGTCTTCTCCCCCCTCTTCCCATCGTTGTTCTCCCCAGTCCTCATATGTGCCAAGACTACAGAACAACACACGGTCCCAGTGGAAACAACCACACCCTGTAGTCCTAGGGCACTCCCAGAGTCTCTCTCTCTCCTCCACTTCTCTCCATGTGTGTGTGAGCTCCCAGCGGAGGGCGGTGGGTGAACAGTTACAGGGAGAAGTAGCTCTTCTCTCTATTGTAGTCTTGACCAGTACTGAGACATGTCAGGCTCGCCGCCTGGGACTTGGACAGGGACAGACACTCCAGGAGAGATGAGTCCTGAGGAGAGAGGGAAGAGAGACACATATCAGTCCAAACGGCCCAGTGTCTCTGTACTGTACTGTGTTTGGTAAGGAGAGCTTGAGTTCAGTCCAAATGGCCCAGTGTCTCTGTACTGTACTGTGTTTGGTAAGGAGAGCTTGAGTTCAACATTTCTTTAGCCTGAGAAATTACCATCATGTTGAGAGACTAACCATTACGCAAAATAGGACATTGAGAGGTAAGTGCCGTAGCACATAGCATGCATCCGAGTTGATGAATGCTTTAGCACAGAGCCCACAGCCATAGAGGATAGGTCATTTGAAAGCTTAAAGGTATAATTCAGTCATTTTTATCTCAATATCAAATACTTTTCTGTGTAACAGTGAAGTCATTTACGGTGGTTGTTTTCAATTACAGTGTTCAAAAAGAAACAAAAATAGAAATTTCTCAAGCAAGAATGTTTCTAGGACTGTCTGGGAAAGAGGTTAGGAACTGTCTTTCTTTTTGGTTTATTAACCCATTTACTGCCTGGTGATGTCACCAGGTGATGTCACCAGGCAGGACAAAACTCCATCCCACAAAAACAGGTTGGAATTTCAGGCGGTCTAATCAAACAGTTTTTACACGAAAAGGACATTGTCATAATTTTCCCAATTTCACAGTATTATACCAACATAGTGTGTAAATATATATATAAAACACAGTAAATCACATGTTTGACTGCACTGGGCCTTTAAGCACAGAGGACTAAGCCTTTGAGTATTCAGCGATAAGAAGTTAAGCACACAGAACAGTAGCTTTATGAATCACATTGTTTAACACTTCAGGACATCAGTAATAAGTTAGCTAGATTGATTTAGGCCTCGCAGAGAGTACAACAGAAAATGAATCAAATGAATTAGTGATTTAGCTTAGAGGAAATGTGTCAATGGTCCATTAACCCTTCATGACAATGACCAGTATATATGGCCCTCCACAGCAACGTAATGGGTTGGAACTAAAACCTCCGTCTAGAGTGGTTTAAATGACATTATGACGTTGAGCTGGAATGGAATGGGGTGCGTTCATGCACTAAGATTAGAATGTCAGGAGATGGTGCGTAACGTAGAGGTACAGTATGTGTCTGTAGTCTGATCAAAGAGAAAAAAGAAAATGGCGGATTATGGGGAAATGTAGAGCATGAATTAAGAAAGAGAATGTGTGTATGGCTATGCAGCCTCCCCTCTTTAAAGGTTTGGTGGCAGATGGTTAGTTAGGTAAGAGACTAAACGTGATTTGTTCATTTTCGCTAATGGCCAAACGTGTTTCGGAAACAATGGACTTTCTGCCTACCTGTTGAGGTGGTACCAGAAGTGGTCATTGATTGGCTGTTCATATGTGCCTGCATATGAGGGGGCGTATATGTGTCGTAGCTCCGCCCATTCACAGACGGACTGGTAGGCAGCATGCAGGAATAGGTCTGGCTGGGCTATAGATAGGGAGAGAATAACGTTTATATATTAGCTTAGCCAACTATATACCCTCTTCAGCTCAGCAGTCAGTCAGTCCTTACAGCAATGCCCAGCTAGGGATGCAGGCTATTATATTCCTTTAGGCATTTAGAAATGTTTATGACTACAGTTTGATTTCTCTTCAACCTGTTTTTAGGATTAGAAGAGAACATAATCATTGTACCTACGAAGGTTGACTACAACTAGCTTGGCGATAATGGTATTTGGCTTTTGAAATACAATTGTAACTGTACTATTTGCACATTTGAGACGAGAACACAACCTAGACATCTGTTGACACAGTTAACGAAGACAGAACAGGGTCAGGGTTAGTTAGTACCTGGCTGTGGACTTACTTGCATAGGCAGGTTGTTGGCCATGGTGAAGCTGGGCATGGGAGGCAGGGCGCTGTACGTGTTGGTTAGGGCCGTGTCAGGTCTGCCCAACATAGACCCAGATGTGAAGGACACTGAGGAAGAAGGGGAGAAATGTTTGGTTCAAATCTGTTTTAGTTCATACATTCAGTGATGGCAGATAGGGAGCATAGTGTGAGTAAAGCCACGCCCTCCTTGACAGGTAGCTCAGGGGATTTTGTTTTTCATTGCTTACATGCATGATTAACCAATGAACCATTGAAAGTAGCCTAAATCAGCAAAAATTATTTCATCAACTGTCATTTGAAGCAGATTATGAGTTATTATTCAACTCAACTTTATATCAAAGAAAAATATCCCTTATACCTATTTTAGTCTTTAATTAAGTTGTCTGGCATTGAAATGAGTGGTGGACCTACTGAAATATTCCTAATGTTGACAAGTGTCCCACTGTGGATGGATGGAATGTTATATGAGTGTCGTGCTTACCCGGGGTGGTGGGCTGAGGCATGGGCTGGTAGACGCTGGTGCTGAAGCTGCTGCTGATGGGGATGTGACTGGAGGAGTTGCTGGCCTGACGACGCTGGTTCCGGAGCTTCTCCTCCCGCCTCCACTTCGCTCTTCTGTTTGAGAACCACACCTGCACAGTACGTCAATCATACATTAGTCGCGTAAGTAGGCTCTTCATGGATTCTTGTGTCTTTTTCAGAACCAAGCAGCAAAATGTTAATGGAATGCAGTGCAATGCATATTTCAAAAGGTGTCCGCTCACCTGTATTCTTGCTTCAGGCAGATCTATTTTCGCTGCCAGTCTTTCCCTCGCGAAAACGTCAGGATAATGAGTCCTTTCAAATTCTGGAATACGATATGAAAACGTATCTTTAGTATAGGCTATGAAACATATTGTTGTAATTGAATTATGTGTAAGCTACTGGGGTGAATGTTGCTATTCGTTCAATTAGACGTTACATTAAAATATGAATTTCTTGTAAATTAAAATTCACCTTTTTCCAGTGCTTCAATCTGCTCTTGGGTGAACGACGTGCGGTTTCTCTGTAGTTTCCTCTTTAGTTGGAGTCGCATCTGCGTCTCGTCAGAATCCTCCCCATTCGAACTGATGGAGTTGGTGTTCTCTCCTGCACCGTCCTGTGGCTGGCAGCCATCTGTAAATAAATCAATAAACAAATATGAATTGGCCTGCCTACTACATCTCCAAAAAGCATGCGTTAATATATTGTTTATTTAATTTTATAGTTCTGAAAGTAAACTGCGAAAAATAACATGTCATCCTCGCAATAGCCCATAGGGAATACATTTATATAGTTCTATTATACTTATGTATGTTCCCGTTAAAAGCAACCTGTTAGAAGAATAACGAAAAGCTGTCATTGTAGGCCTAGTTGGCATAACACCGACTGAGGATGGACATTGAATGATGACGAATGAATGATCTAGCTAACATATTGATCTCTGCTTGTTTTCAGAGACATCAATAGCCATAAAAGACCGACTAGTTATTTGTAAAATATTGTGGGAAAAAGACCATTGCTCAGCAATGCTGCGTGAACTTAGATCCTTTATCACCTCTCAACAATGGCACATGTGCTCAAAGGGTTAAGAGAAATGTGACTAGATGTGGCGAACTCCTTTCAGGCCCAAACTCTCTCCCCCTTTTAGGAGCGTTGCGATGCCTCAATGGCCGTCCCCATATGGGCTTTCGTATAGCCATTGAGGTGATAACCAATACTTGAATAGAAGGAGGTGCTTTTCACAATGAAACAATGCCGTTCGGGGTAAGGGAAACCATTAAACTCTGTGCACACAGCGAGGGCTGGCTACAGCGAACTCTTCGTGGGCAGAATATCACCAGAGGAAAATGGAGCAGCTCAATCGGACGAGGTGACAAAAGGATTCTCTCTGTGCTTTGGTGAACTATTGTGCGCACGAGGATCCCGGTCAACAGAGCTTTGAGTTCAGTGTGTTAACCCTTATCCACTAGCATCATTAATCACGTCCCCCGGACAGCTAAACGCCAGTCAAATTTGATATCTTAAATTGGAAACAAATGAGTGAGGAGAGAGCATGCAACCCCCTGTACAAGCTGAATAGGCTCCTGGTTGTCCGTGGTAGGCCTATATGGGCTTCTGTTCTAGGGACAGGCATATTGACTAATGCCTGTCTTGGTTTTGCACATCATTATCCCTTCGAGAAGATAATATGAAATTAAGCAATTAAGGGCTGCTTTTTGAGAATGTCGGTTTTTATGTGTGTGACGCTGTTTGACCAGTCGTTTCGTGAGGTGCACCTGCATACAGCAAATGTTCTGAGTTTACCAGCTTGGGTAGTCTCGGACATGACACAGTACTTACACTGGAGTCACGACAGGCTACTCTTCTCTAACATATCCATAGGCCTATTTAAACAAATGTATAGGATCGAATGTTTCCACTAGCCTGGGTACCAGTCTTTGTAGCTATCATTCCACTCTTTCCACTCCAGCCACGCTAAACATATTTGGCATACGACACGGAGTACAAGGAGTGGAATGTTACCAAAACAGACCGGTACCCAGGATAGTTTCCCCCTGGGAGATTCCATAAAACATTTGTTGTAATATTATTTGCATAACAACAGTTTAAATACGCACAAAATGACCATGACATTGCATGTTATGTAAGCAAATTCACCATAAGGCACCTGTCATATTTTAGGTTTAGGACAATAACATTGTGGTAGCCTAGACTAAATAGCCCATGAATTAGACATACTACCACAGACATCTAGCATGCGCTAAATTATAGCACATAATGATAATTGCCTGAATTTGTTTTCGGTTAACATTAATGTGTTAATAGGATTATGACTATTAAAATGTTTATTTTTAAAATATCTTAATCGTTTTGAAATAAATTCACTTTTTTCTTCATACAGCCTGTTTCCGTCCACTCAGCGCTTTGTCTTTCTTCTCGAAGGATAATCCACAAAAAGGAGTGAATGTGCGGCCTATTTATCCCTCCGCCAGACCCACTGACGCTAGGTTTGGGATTTGTTTTCTTTTAAAAAAGCGCTGGGAAATAAACTCATTCTTTGGTATCCCTGTGTCTCGGGCAGTGGCACGGAGAAACAGCCGAAATAGATAACGGCACCTTTTAGCCAACAGAGACTGGATCAAAAATACTTAAGAAACCGATTAAACTGAAAGAGAAAGTGAGTGGTCTAAATTCTACAGACGGGATTTAGTATCATATCAGAACGAAATGAGAGAAAGATAAAAAAATAATTAATTGCCACAGAGTTTTATTCCGCCTCTCTAGATAGAGTTGTCTCCGTTCAAGCCCTGTCACACTCCTTGTAACCATTATTTTAGCCACTGTTGCGTAGCTGTTGTTTGACAGGGACCATATTTCGTTCTCCTCAGAGACCTACCCTTTCCGTATGGTTTAGACCTTATGGGCCTCCTGAAATGAACTCCTGGAAACAATTACCAATTAAATTTGATGTAAATGCCTCTGTCATTTCATTTTCAATCGAAGAAACTGAAAAGCAATATTGCAATAAGGGCCTAAAAATATTGCATTAAAATACTTATAAAAATGTATTATTATTATTAGGCCTATTGTTATTATTATTAATAATATTGTTATTATATATTAATGTTATTAAGTATATATATATTAATGATATATTGATATTGTTATTATTAATAGCCTACTATTATTAGTATCAATAATGACATTAAATCAAACAGAGTGTAAACATAGTGAATAACTATGTCTAGTTCTGGAAGTAAGCCAATAGTTTATTATACATTATTTAAAAAAATACAAATAAAATAAACATGAAAAAATAATCTTTAGGTCCACATAAGACTAAATCAAAAGGCCTTTATGTTCAAAGCAAATTAAATTCTGTGCAGAAACATATCTTGATGCTTATCGAATTATAACACTGTTTCTCATATCCAGCCCTAAGCAGGTGCAATGACTTTATTTTCTTTTAGGCTCTGTATTTCACAATAGTCTATTAGAGCACAAAAAAATAACTACAACATAAACATTTATCTTTGTAACGTTCATGTTTTCATGGCTAACCGCTCCGCCTGTCATCCCGTGTCCAGTGGTCTCCTGTGGAACATTTCTCCATCAGTCTCCCTCAACTAGACACTCCTGCATGTCACCATAACGAGAGACGAAGCTCTCTCTAATGAGCAATTACACATAGCAGGCCCGTTCCCATAACCAATCCTTGCGTGTGAAGGAAAACATTCCTTTGTACTGATATCCCGCACACGGATCCTCAGGCTTTTTTTCCCTGCCAGGAGAGGAGGGAAATGCGGATTGTTGGACGGACACCTCCGCTGAAAGGCCAGGCCTCTGTCACGCATATCCCCACCGGAGACAGTGTGGGCATTGAGACTGCTGATTAATTGGCCGTTCACTAATCGACTACTCAATGATTCATTGGGAATTTTGTCCACCAAAGGCATCAAAACATGTTGACAATACCTGCTTGATATGCTGACCAATCATAAACGACATCCAATCATACTAAATGATTGATTGTTATAAGCAAATGCCCAAAACCCACTGAAAACTATGGCTTGGGCCCCCGAGTGGCGCAGCGGTCTAAGGTACTGCATCTCAGTGTGAGAGGCGTCACTACAGACAGCCTGGTTCGAATCCAGGATGTATCACAACCGGACGTGTTTGGGAGTCCCATAGGGCAGCACACAATTGGCACAGCGCCGTACGGGTTTGGCCGGTGTAGGCCATCACTGTAAATAAGAATGTGTTCTTCACTGAGTTGTCTAGTTAAATAAATGTTAAATACAAATAATAATAATTTAAGATGTTTATTACGTAACATATTTGTAATTGTGACTTAGCTTAAGGTTTACCTACAAAGTTACACTACTCGCTAATCAGTTACGTCATACTCGTCTAGCCAGAACCCATGCGTAAAGTGACCGTTTAGTCATGTATGAAAGAAGCGAAGATATACTGTGGGCCAGGGTATAGGCCTAACATTTACAATATAGCATTACATCCATTGTTCTTATGACAATAAAAACGCGTGTGATATTAATGTTTACATGGACCCTTAGGTCATTTCAACAATTTGGTTTATAAAAACCCTAATACTCCTTCTTCCAAAAGTCAAACGGAATGCATTGACAAATAATGGATTAATCTATTGGCCTACATTCGGATAATGGTGAGATAATGATATGATTTCACGAATAGCGCAAATGTAATTATATCTATAGGTTTCTTCCATTGTCAAATTATTAGTGACTGAGGTTCACCTTGGTTGGGCTGCCCTGGCACTGAAGTTCCGGGGTACCAGCCGGGCCGTGTCCCCCAAGTTCCTGTCTGACCGTTGAGCATTCTCAGCTTGTCATACATGCCATCTGCGCCCATCTGTTGCTTCTCGCTAGCCAGGTTGCGGAGGACTCTGTTTATCGATGACACCTGAAAGACAAACAAAACGGAACGGTTTGATTAGCGCCTGCCATGATTGAAAAATGCGCGCCACCGCCGGTATTGTGTGTAGGCATGCGAGCACTGTGAGCGTGCAAACCTTATTAATGTATATGGTGCACACATTTACACATGCACGCACGCGCACACATACGTCACATCCTGACAAGTGAGCTGGAAGTAAAGATGTAAACAGAGCATTTCCAAATAATATTTGAGAAAATACATTTTAATAACTAGCCAAACATTGAAAATATGCCTGTTATAATACAATTGTATTTTACATGTAGGTCCTATGTGGTGCAAAATTAGCTAATTACGAATCAAATATAAATAATGAAATGTATGAATGTCTCTACAAGTTTAACTCATGCTAACCATTTGTTGGAAATACGTAATGCATGTCTTTCACATGTAACGCAGTCATGATCTCATGACTAAATGGTTGGCTGATAATCATGCATGCTTTCCGTCTCTGAGAAATCATTTCAGGGGGTAAAAAAAATCATGCTCATAACTTACACTCACTGCACTTACACTGGGTATATTGTCGTTGGTGCAGACCCCCTCCGACAACAGTCTGTCGCGGATCTCCCAGGCGAAAATAGACGGGCACTCCCTCTTGTACTGCGCTATCTTCCCCACCACCTCTGGAGTGGCTACCCTCGGCTTGCTGCCTCCGATCGCTCTCGGTCTTATGGAGCCAGTCTCATAGTATCTGCCAAGGATCTTACTCACGCACCCGTTGGACACCTGGATAGAAAACAATAGACACAATTCACATACATTATTTAAGACTAGTTGCGAAATTTTGAAGATTACGTCAAACAATGATAAGCTTACGTTTTCATTTTCCAGCACTTGGACTTTTGAGTCATCATGGGTCTATAAACAAAAAAATATGCCTTAAATGGTATAGGATAACAGTGTGCACTTTCTAAAATGCAACTATTCTTAGGGGGGAAAGTGGTGGCCTACTTACGATATGTTACCCTTAATGTTATCTGAATAGGATATAGATTATAATGAGAAGCAATTAGGCGTTTGTCTGGCCTTCTTACAGCCAACAATTATCCAAAAACGTTTTTAAATTAATAAAAAGGCTACAGTAAGGAAAACTAAATCCCATTGTTATGTTTTATTTTGTGGTAGCTTCAAAAAATTAAATAAAAAACACTGAAAGCTAGGGTTTCCTGCACCAGACAGAAAGAATGCCCTGGTCACCTGCAGAATCCTGGAGATGTCGCACGGCCGCGCGCCACTATGAGCAAGTTCGACGATTTTCTGCCTGGTGGTGTCCGGTAGCGGTCTACCGTTAACAAACACACCGCCCAGCTGGTTCACACCGCTGTGACCTGAACAGAGACAAAGGGGAGCCCAATTATAGGCTACGGTTGCAATGTAACAACAAGGTTATGATCACAAACAATATGTTATATAACAAAATAGCAGTGAGTCAGGTAATGCTTTTCCTTTCAGATGGTTAGCTTTCAGAGCAAAGGTGAAACAATAACGTTGAGGGGAGGCATTAATCGTGAACAAAACGCTACACTTAGAATGAAACAGGAAATGCAGATAGTCTAATAGTACAATTATCACCAAAATGAATATCTAATAGTTATTTATTGTTCTATTGTTATCAGCACTCTAGACAATAGTCACTGTAATGCAATAGCCTTGAATCAACACATGCACGGCAAGTGTCAACAGCATCCAATGATCTGGACCAAAACATCCCCATCCAACTGAGATTAAAACAGCTATTGAAAGGTGAAATCAGCAATTTAAAGGTGAAATCGGCTATCCATTGGTGAATTCAGTCATACGCGAGTTGTCCAGCATTATTTCGCCAAGTGAGCAAGCCAACCCCAAATTCAGCGTCTTCAAATCCCCAAACTTCGAAATTAAATCCCCCAATCCTCCTCACCGCTATTCCAATGTGTTGTTACGCACAAGCATACCAATGTACCCTCAACACAAACACACCAATGTACCTTCAACACAAGCACACCAAAACACCAACCATTTAGGTAGCCTCAAATATAACAAACCTCAATAAATGTTATCGAAATATAAGTATTTTTAAAACACTTAATTAAGAGGCGGGTTGTAGTCGATAAGGAGGTTGATTAAAGCATGGAAAGAGCCAGCAAACCTGAAGCCAAGTGGGACGGATGCCTCCCCGGAGTGCCTTACTGTGCTCCAGATCTCCGCTGCCTTCTCTTGCGCTGCCGCCTGCTACATTGACTCCGGGAGCAGAGGCTCCTTAGCAATAAATAAGCTCCAGATATAGAAGAGGGGGGAATGTGATGAGGCTGGCTGACATTTGTCTTTAAAATAAAGCTAGCTGCACGTCAAGTTTGAGCTTAATTTCTGGAAATAGGCGGAAGTCGCCTCGGATCATGCATGGGAAGGCTAATTGAAAAGATCAGTTGGAGCACTTGTGGCAGGCATGTCACTTTATGACACAGCTCTGCTTTTGAAAAACGCATCGTCACGACAAATAGTAGCACGATAAAACGACCCTTTCTGTCTGGATTTGGATATCACTCAGACAAAATTGGACGCTACTCGTTTACCCTTCGAGGGAAGCTTCGTTTTAAGGTGACCAGGGGCGACGCGCGGGCACAACAACGAGGGCGCGCTTGGATTCTCAACATATTAAATCTGACATCTCGGTTTTTTTCTCTTGTTTGTATTTGGCAACAAATCCTCCCAGCCACTACAATCCTGTTGTGTGCAATCAGTGGGCGATCTGCTTGGGAATACGTTGTATGTGCGCTATAAATGGGAACAATACGCATTACGCACGTTTTGTGCCAATTAAAAGCCATGTTTTGAGTGAAAATACATCTGTTTAACATAATTAAACACTGCTCTTAGGCTACTATGTGCAATGATCCTTATCCAACGTGGACCCGATTAATAGCAAATCCATTATCATCCCTCTGGCTCTTTGGTAATTCCAGGATTAAGTGGAATTAATAGACGTCTTACTCTCAAATTGGCCTACCCGCGCCAAACAGCGGTTCGCTGTGGGTTCACATGGTTGCACCGTCACCTCAACACATTTATAACCATCATATACATCCACAGGATCGATAAAGCCGTCAGATAAGGATATCACATGCCATTTCAGCTCTCCAAAGGTTAAATCTTAATCATGTGCCCAATTCCCCACGGCGAGCAGCGTCGATCTCGCCCGCTGGCGCTGATTATGCGCCTTGTATTCTGTTACTAGTCGACTAATAGGAAAACATATGGTGTCAATTTGGACGCTCCCCTCCATATACACCCAGGAGTTGTTAGCACAAAAGCCACCGAGGCCGCGGCGACCTTTAAACAACACATAGAGCCGGGCCCAATGATATCTCCTTGGCCATTCGCACCAGAAATCACAAGCCAAGCCAGGGGAGCATCCCATTAACATCAATTTGGGGCAAAGCAGGAGCAGAGGGGGCTGTACATAGCTTTAACGACGCCTCGTTTAAAACATAATCTCAATAAAGGAGAACTGGCAAGCAAACATCATCTGTGATTAAGCCATTTGTCAGCGCATAGAGCACTGGGTAATGCCAAGATGGCCTCTATGACGCATAATGGGCTTCCCATGTTGTTCAAAATGATATTCTATGTATTTAGACGTTTAAAAAACTGTGATACAAAATAAATAGTCTTCAATGAAATATTCCTGTATCAATTGTCCTACTTAATCTGACCTACATTCAAGCCTTTTGTTCTGTATGTTGTCATCTTCCCTTATAGGGAACAATATCACATTCCCTACTTGCATTGCAAATATAACCTAGGCCTACAACAAGGTAACAATATGCTCTACACGTGATCTAGCTATAGGTACATTGAATTCAGACAGGTTAAAATGTGACTATATGGGCAGGTGTTACAGCGCAGGCACGTGATCAAGGTGAAGAGAATAGCAGAGGAATTCATTTCACACACCTTCATCACAGATGTCATAGACCTCTAGTCCAGCAGCAAGACAAGAGAGAAAATAACGTTACTTTTCATCCTTTATGGTTTAGTTCATTTCGCCAGTCAGCAACTCATATGGACCATTATGATAAACAATCCAGACAAGTAATAACACACTACAGACTAGAAAGCAATATAGGCCAACACACAGTCAATGTTCCTTCATGGCGCCCATGCAAGACAATATCATGTTTTATCATGTTGTTGTTTTTTTTGCCGTGAGTTTAGGCCAATATGTACAGTTCTACTCTGTTGTTATTGTAATGAAGGAATCTCCATTCTAACTCCGGCTCTGTTCATGAGGAGACTAGTCTACATTAGACAATCAATATTCGTCCTTTTTCACGCATGTCCTTCTTTCCCTTCCCATTCTCCGCCCCAGCTAATAGTGAACGCAGCCTGGCAGTCAGCTCTAAAGCTAATGCAGACGGCTGTGCAATTATTTAATACCAACTCAAGCGGAAAGAAAAATCTCCCCCTTCAACCCAACCCCCTCTACTCTCTCGCTCTCTCCCCTCTCCCCCTCTCTCCCCCTCTCTCTCTTTCTCTCTCGCACATAGCAGAAAACTAAAACAATCTGTGGAGATGAATGGAGGATATATAATTAGACTCTTAACTGTCAATGTTCAGTAACTCTGCGGTCTGGAAGGGGCCATATAACATGCATTACATATATATACAAGGACATGGCTAAATTAACAACATCAAGAGCGACACACAATTTTAAATATTGAAACTAAAAACAAATCATAAGCTGTGGAAAAAAATAATAAAATAAAGCTAATATGCTAAGGAGTATGTTAAGGGAAAGTTATGTTAAGGGGACCATAAAGACAGAAGGGTAGTTGTGGCTGCATGCGTTCATATCTCCACTTGCGGTTAGTATCAAAGTGTAAAAACAAAAATATGCAAATCCACTTACTGTTCTGCATCATCGAGGCTACGCCAGACTCCCACGTGGCTTGGCTGTGGTATTCTATGCGTCATAAGGAAATAACAATGATAACAATGTTAGTATCAACATAATTACAATGTAATGGCTATTCAAAGTTAAGAATTACAATTCACAAATGTTCTCTCTTTTAAAAAATATATATATTTCGTATTTTTTCCCTTTTAGTTACTTCGAATTCCAAGGCAATTAGGGCGGATACTTTGGTGCAATCCAATGTTAATGTTGCTCTGTAATTATAAATTCCACATAGCCATAATCCATGTGAATTGGCACATCCCCATTGCATATATATTTTAGCATTAAACTTGCCTGGAAAAAGAGTTGACTCTCGGCTTAAAACAATTTAGCCAATCTTAATGTCTCCCTAGGACAAAGCAAAACAGTATATTAGTACAGCCCTAGTACTAATAGTACAGCCCTAGTACTAATAGTACAGCCCTAGTACTAATAGTACGGCCCTAGTACTAATAGTACAGCCCTAGTACTAATAGTACAGCCCTAGTACTAATAGTACAGCGAAGACTGTGTGTTACATTTGACAAGTAAAGCCTAATAAAAATGATTATTGAATTAGAATTGTAATTAATAAATAGGCTACTGTCGATTTGGCGTGTTATTCATATGAGAGCATTTGTATTTCTGTATTTCTGTATGTATTTATTTTGGGCAGCCTGAAGTTCGAAGAAACTGGCACTTTAATAGGCCTAATTGAAGACGGTAAAATAAATCAATTACGTCGAGTTGCGATGGTTGCTATTCGTTGGCACGTGCATGGTTTATTGATCACCTGTTTCTGATTCCTTGACATGTTTTTTTTTGTTCTACTTGATGGCTTATAAACAGGCCTAAACATAAAGCAACGGCCACAGAGGGTGTTTCTAGTTATATAAAAATCTAGACCCTATCGCCCAATGTGTACAGTGACACACGCTGTCTACCTCGCCTCAATGCTCTGCAAAAGTACCAACCAGGAGGGGGTAGAGGCCGGCATACAAAGCCTGCCGGAGTCCCAACAATGCACCCCTTTCTACCACCATACCCAAACCCGGGTCCGCACAACTCGGCCTCCAGAACTAGCAACACATCTTCCCACTAAACGTACCAACAACTCCAGAATACAAAGAACCGAAGGCATCCGCCCCCTCCGGGACCATACACACAACACCTTCTCACTGGCACAGCGGATGACCGCGACCTCGGGTCCCCGTAGCCCAATGTGGGATTTGTTTGTTACGTTTTGGGAAACGGAAAAGTAATTTCTTGTTCTAAATATCTGGAGGTAATGGTGTAGCTGGTGACGGTTGTAAAAAGATACAACAGCTCAGTGGGGAGCTCAATCAGAAAAGACAAACGCAATAAAGAACCTATTCAAATGGACGGTTAAAAAGGGGGCCGGTGAAGGAATAGTCTGAAGTTTAATTTAGTCTCTTTACGCAAAAACAACCCTGTTGTGGGCATGTGTGTACTGCACCCGAACCTAGGATTTGGAAACATGAATTGGCTTGAGAAGAGAGACTTACAAGTACCTACTTTCTGGAGAAAGTAGCCTATTGCAAAAACAACGTGTTTCCAATGCCATTTTGCAATTTATCAGAACACTGTTAACAGTAACAATTGTTGTGTTGCAAACGGAGGAATAATTTTGTTGAGGAAATGTATCCGATATTTTTTCAGGACGTTAGTCCTGTTCTTAGAAGTAGGCTGTCTGAAAACACCAAAAGTGGTTAAACACAACTCTTGAAAACAATGCATTTTATTTTTCACTCAACTCATTCATTTAGATTCCTCCACATTCATTACAATATTTTAATTGCGCAAAAGTACAAAACCACCAATGCAAAATAAATCTCTCAACAATACACACAACAGCCCCGGAAGTGGCGAATGGTAAAATAATCCTCAATTCCTCTCTGCCTTGAAAACAATATTTCTGCTAAATATTTAGAGAACTGCGATTCAGCAGTGTCCCAGCAGTGTCCCGCATGTCTGTATAGACACCATCGGCCTAGTTAATCATTTACTTAGTGTCGAAAACTCTGTGGTTGTTGCTGAGGTTAACAAGGGTCTAATCTGAATTTATTTTCCTTTAGTAGTACCTAATCCGTAACAACAATCAACAACAATCGTCTTAATTAAACATGCTTATTCAGGCTGCTGGATCCCGAGTTCACAACATTCACATGCAGAAATACATTACGATCTCAAACAATAGCTCGGTAGGAAGTTGTGAGCACTATGCATTTACATGCACTAAGCGTCTTAGTGTTATCTTTAATGTAATACTGGGTTATTAGCCCGTTTTTGTAAGGGGAAGTAGGTCTATGTTAATTTAACGACACAAATTAAACCATAACATTTATGATCAGGCTATTAATGAAATGTAGGCCTAACTTTCAGCTACTTTCGTTTGACAGTTGTATTTATTTAGAATCAGTGAACGTGACGCTATCTTAAAAATGTTTGAGTTGTGCATATATACTTTCTATGTTGATAAAAACATAAATATGACAATATTATAATAGGCTATGTATTTAGCCTTTTAGTATGAATTCTTTGTTTTATTGTATTCTAAGACGTTTTGAAAGATTTTAGTAACTTGCAGGCGCGCTTAAATACGCAAACAAGAGGAAAAATAAATAGGCCCACCGTGTACTTTGAGCATTTCAGAGAAGGCGCTTGGGTGACTCCGCTGTCTATGAATCAAACTGACACCATTCCTCAACGGGTCATTGCTCCCCATTCTCCACGATGATCACTGTCTCGGCCTAACGTGACTTTTTACTCTTTGCTGTCATAAATAAGCATTAAGCTATCCGTAAACACCAACACAACCGATCATTAAAGAGCACATAAAATAAACAGGAAAGCCAGCCCGAATGCCGCTTCAAATCGCACTCTACAACTCCAGAGTAGGAGTGCAATATAAGCAGCCTAGGAGGGGTTACACTTGCTACACAAACTCCAACCTAGTAGCGATACTAGTCTGCAGCCTGGGAGATGCATATTGCGCAATAATAATAATATATTCGTTTTCAATGATTGATTGTTCTGCATTTCATCTAACCTATTTTAAGTTATATATGTTTGCAGGGTTGCAGACTGGGTTGAAATGCACAGACACATTTTTACTGGGAAGATATCCACTCTCACCTTTTTGAGGCATCCTGCGCCGCTGTCAAAAGTCCTTGTCAAATAGTTCTCCGTGCCACAGAACGAGAACAAATGCAGGGCAGTCTTATTGGGGTAGTTTTTCAGTAAGAGGAAACAATAGTTTTCCAGTGATCTTCAGCGGAGACGGAAGGGATATCCCTGCGAAAGAGACAGAGATTGACAGTGAACTCAGATGTCAGGACCGGGGAGTGAGCGAGAATGTGCGCTCGTGTGAGTGAGCGAGATAGCGAATGAGAGAGTGGGGCAGAGAAGGAGAGAGGGAGAAGGGGAGGGAGGGAAAGAATGGGAGAAGAAGAGGGGGTTGGAGGCTAAGAGAGAACACACCTATGCTGATTGGTGATGGTACAAGTGTTTTACTGTATGTGTTTCTGGTCTGCTGTGCTCTGTGCGTTGCCTCGACCTCTGTCATCATCGTACCCTACCGAAACACTTCCCCCTCCACCAAAGCGGGAAATGGGGCCGAGCGAGAGAGAAGAGACCCGTCTCCCCAACCCACTAATCAGCAGGGACACATGCAAATACCCCTCTTTCTCTCTCTTTCTCTCGCTCTCTCTCTTTCCCTCGCTATCTGAATATTGCCTGCCCTACTATGCAAAGAAACTGGATTGCCTCGGAGATCCCCATTGGATAGAAAGCAAAGGCCTGGTGGGTCTCAGCAGAGGCCGAGTTGGTTCCGTGGTGGTGGGAATCTCAGGCATGTTTTACAGCTAAACCCGAGGGCACGACGCTGGGAAAACGGAGGATGTGGACGCATTTTGAAGCAGTCAGCTCCATGAATGGATCATTCTTTCCACGGAGCTGATTTCAAATCGTTCTTGCGTTGTCGATCGCAGGCTATGCCTCTTTCTGTGGGAAATTTGCCTACAGATAAATGTTTTCTTCTGTTTTAGGCGTATTGCTATCGTGCAGCCTCTATTATTTTACGTATTAATTGTTCCAATGCAATTTTGGAACAAACTTCATATTTACTTTGAGTCTGCATGAAAACAAATAGTTTCTGAGTTTCTGTCAACAGCTCTGCATGGCTGTTTGCAATGGTTGTGAAGTGTCTCCCTGGAGTGCATAGTGAGTTGGCCCTTGGTGAGCAGGGCCACTACTAATGACAAATGAGCTGAGGAGGGCTCCCCATTGACAGCTGTGGCTTTTAAAGGGGAAACTGTTTACTTTGTGTATTAAGTACACTTGTAAATTACCACTAATGTCGCCTACTCGCTGAAAACAAACGCAAACTTTCCCCACGTGCCTTTGTTGACTGTTTGGTATCACCTTCACTGACTGCTCAGCCTGTCATGGACATTGTAAACACACAGACACACACACGGTTCCCCGCCATGCGTAAAGGGCCCCTGCTTTTAGGCAAGCTCTGCTGCTTGTTATGGACGCATTTGCAAGGTAAGGCGACGTCACTCCTGGCGGCAAATAACACGCGTAAATAAAATGAAGCAAATGATTGGTCAGCAATGACCACACGCTCCCTAACTGCGCCGGTTTAATTATCGGCCATTACGACACACCTCAGCGCATCCGAAAGCAACCCCCTCCGAGCCCGTATTGAAGCTTACACTCGTAGCTTGCGAAGCACCAGTCTCAGTGCTGGGAGTCCCCGTCGCTTATTCCAAAGGACCAGGGCCGGTGGAGGAGGGGATGCGAGCTGTTTGGATGTGTGGAGCCAACCCAAAGCAAAATTGGGGTACAAAAAAGGGGGAGATGGAGAGACGGAGGAGGAGAGGGGGATGGGATGGGGCTCTTATTTGGAGAGTGCAGAGCATGAAATGAAGTAATGGAGGGAGGCCTACACTTGACTTCCTTTGACGTGAAAAAGTCAGAGCTCATCAATAAACTACCTCGGAGGTGAAAGAAGGCTCCCTGACAACCATCACATTCCTAACTACGGGTTCAATGAGGAGACAAACGACGCTGCCTGAAGAGGGGGGGGGGGGGGGGGGGCTGAATGGGGCCCTCAGTGGGCGCGCGAGATAATGAGCCGCGAGGACCAGCACAAACTGTCACCCAGAGTCCTGCGGTGAGGAACAAGAACAACACTTCGGCCAGAACTTTCTCCCCAAACAAGCTGTAAACTAACCCACCATTTTGTCCCATTTCTCCTCCACTGTGTTTAGTCACTGAAGCTGGTGGCCTATTCGACTAGATTATTTTTTTTGTTTCTAGTGTTTGACTTTGTTTTGGGGTCGTGTGTTTGTGTTTGTCTGTTTGTACATGGAGATTAGTCCTGATGGTCTAATGAGTATCTTGTTCAGGGAAACTTTATTCTGATAATAGAGGAATTGGCAGTTTATGATAAACCTAAAAGTGATTGTGCAGCCAGAAAGGTGAACAGAACAGTTTTATACTACAGCCACGTGCATGACATGCCAGCACGCACACATGTTTACATAAATCGTTGTTGCAAGAACTGTGCACAATGCAAAACAAATCAACTATATTGGTCAAATTCTCCACATTCACCACATTCGCCAGATTCGCCAAACTTTGCACCTGATACTTTCAGAATATAATGGAAATGTTGTACTTACAGCAGGCGCACACATTGTGCCAGTGCAAACACTTATAACCTAAATGCATGACAACATTGTTAAGCCTATTTAATTACAATATTTATTTTTGATTTAATGAATGCACCTTTGCAAAATCCTGCACACACAATCGTGATTCGTGTTGTTGAAAGTGTAGCCTAATGTTTGTTTTTCAACGAACCATAACAAATAATGTTTTAACCGACTATGAATTATGTTGGTATATGAATTTAAATATGCTTCGGTTAATCTAACTTAAAAAGTGAATAACATCAAATGTATGCTAATTTACAGGCAAAATATAGGCCTCTGCTAGTAGTGACATTTATATGTAACCACACCACATTGTAATTCTAATTTAATAGCCATCCCCTTGTAAGCAGTCTGCAGCTGACGAAAATTCACTACTAACCCGCTTTAGTGAAAGACAGAATCCCTGATGAGTGTGTCGAGTTGTTTTCTCTGCAGACAATAGCCTATACGTCCAATAGATTATTGATTTATTTGGGAAAGTAAATCCGCTCCGAGTGCTATATGCGTTGTTTCCATTCTTCTACTCACGAAACGTTAAGTTTTTCTTGACTCACTTAAAGTTCCGGATCAAATATAGCAATAAATAATAATTCCTTTTGAACGATCATGCTCGTTGAAGTGCAAATATATATATTTATCTGTTTAAGGGGAAGCTTCTTCAGGGTAAGTGTGAAAATGTAGTAAAACGAGTAACTGTATACAGACTAGCAATTAGCCCAATTCGGATTAGCAGCAATGCCAAAGGACCTGAAAAGAAATCCTAATCTTGTCGCTATTTTCCCCTGAGGCAAAGTGGTCTTTGAGGCCCCTCTAAAAACTTTGGAGAAAAAAAATCATAGGAGGGAGGAGGGGTGAACACTGCTGACGTCATGCGAGAGAGAGCGAGCGAGAGAAGGAGGTCTATTAGAAAACATCAACAAAGCCGAGAGGGGCGCGCTGGCCTCCATTGATTTATCCAGATTCCAGATTTGAGGGACATGGGGACCGTTGAGCCATTGGGACCGACAGAGAGAGCTTTATCATCTCAACAATTCTCTAATTGTAGAGCAGGCAGTCGGACGACTCTTCCATGAGAGGGAGGGAGCTGTCATCATTCAGCGACTCCACATTCTCTGTGATTTTGCAGGACACTGACCCTTCCTTCTGTAGGCCCATTACAGTACAAAGTCTGGGCCAAGCAGACAAAATTGCATGAGCGTAGAATAAATGGAAAATGAATGCATTTGCCAATTGTTTCATATTTTTTCGAAGGTTAATAACTATCCTTGGTGGTTAAAATACATTTGATTAGAAAAATATAATAATAGGGATATTAATTAATATATTAATTATTTTATAGTTACTGCCTAATGACATTCAAATATAGCCTACATTGGCATTAACATTTGCACTGAATTACTCCAATATTATTGGAGATAACATTATTTAGACTAAGCTATATATTGTTATAACATACTTAGCCTATCTATAATAATGTGGTGTTGTTATAATAATTATTTTTATTATTTGTTTTAAGATTATTTAACATCGTTGTATGTTTTATTTCATAGAAAATACGACAAAACGAAATGTCTTCGAAGACACTCCACCAAATAAGATTTTAAAACGTATAATTCATTATAAAATATATTTTGCAAGTTAACAAATGTATTTGGCCTACACACCATTCTGTTTTAAACCAACAACCATTTTATTAACTCCAGGCTAATTCGGGTTTCTGCATGGCTCAAAGATATTCAGAAATTTACTTTTTGTGACATATTGTGCCGTGGAGCTCGTGCCGTCGGGAATGCAGCTGTCTTTTACTGTCAGGGCATAACTCTACCTCTTCGCACGTCACACTAACCAGCTGAATTCTGCAAACAAATACGTACAATACATTTTAGGATCAACCTAAAGTTTGTTGTTGAATGATGGTTTGCTCTCATCCCAAAACAATTATCTTACAAGCTGAGGGAACTGAATTGGACATTATAGGCTCTGGGCTGCAAGGGAAATGATGTCAACACGACATACAGTATGCCTATATATGTGTGCGTAAAAAGCATTTTATAAGCATTTCGCTGGACCCGCGATAACATCTGCGTATTGGACCAATAAACTTTGATTCAAAATTGGTTTTGCTCTATTAATATAATATGCTAACTTCTTTTAGCGACTTGGAAATTATTGTGTTAGTGAAAATACCAGCCGTAGGCCTAATATGCTTTGTACTCAACATTACAATGGCTTTCTCTGCGTAAAGTTAGCTATAGACTTGAACTCATCACTTCAATTTTGATAACAAACTTTCACTGAGTGAGGCATTTAAGTAAAAAGTCCTACAATTGAATTCGTAATCTCAGTTGTCTATTTTAGCTCATTGGTTGACGTCTGGCAGGGAATGTGGCGCGAGGACGCTAGAAGGCTGGAGTGTGGATGGACTGTGAAGCCCTCTCCTGGCAGAAGACGGTCTACTCGGAGGTGATGGTGTCACAGCGCTCCTCCGCGGCCTGGCAGCTGGAGAAACGCGGTCACCAATAAATAACAACTAACACGAGCAGGTTGACCTTGGTGCGCAGGGCTCGGTACTCCACTTATTAACGACCAGCTCGAACGAAATGGACCGTGGAACACACTGTAATTGCATGTTATAAAATGCACAGGAGCAAGCCTATAACTTCGGTTGAAGACGAGAACATGTCTGATATTTTGAAAAAAAAAAAATTCAGTTAACGATCTAAAGCTTAGGCTACCTCATTTTCAAACAACGGTGAACAATTTTAAAGCTACATTATCGTTTTATTTTCCTTAATTATTCTTCAAAAGTTTCCATTTAAATTGGGTAACTTTCAAATAACTTACTTGAGCTAAAAGTAAGCATATAACGTAGACTATAGACTCGTGATAACGTAGACTCATGATAATTATATAACGTAGTCTCGTGATAATCAGGCTAAAATGTGTGTAGGTTTGTTAGGCTATTTGGTCATTTAAGAAATATGCACAATTATCATTTGGATGGTTTATATCACTCCTACTAAACTGTTGGAATTACAACGCGTCAATCGCAGTGTAAGTAATATAAAATGTCAATATCGATGTCCAGCTCCGTGCGCGTTAAAGCTTATAACAAGACTTGTGTAAGCGCGTCTTACTTTCTACCTCAGTGAAGATCGCTAATTACACGCTACCCGAGTCATCAACTCCTGCGCTACGATACTAGCAAAAGCACAGTCGCATGACCCATCAAAAGACCATGCACAACAGTGTTTACACTACCTCCAGTAACACTGAGATTATCCACGTTAAACTCAGCCTTCTGTATAGCCACACGGATCCATCAAACACCTTCATAAACATCAGATGCATTCTAAAGTTTGTAAGCTTTGGCAACAACAAAAAAGCAGACCACTGATGTTACCATCTCGGGTGCGCACAGTATAGATAGAATACACAGCATAGCCAACGGAATCCTTTTATATATTTTGACAATCCAAAGCGAAGAAAGAACTCCGATGTGCAAAGCACTCAAAACATGCAGTAGGGTGATAAGGAATCCGATTGAAATGTGAGATGTATAAATCACCTGATGCGGTGAAACTCACCTGATGTAGGTTGTAGAGGGCGCAGACCTCTGACCGATATCCTGCTGATACCAGCACTCGCTCCTTCACCCTCCAAATTGTCACTGGAACAAATCAAGATAAAGTTATGGGTCCAGATTACATTCGTATCCGCCGCGGAGTTGAAATGTCAATGAGAGTGAAAAAAGACTGCCTCGCTTACCACCAACTTTCCCTTAGCATCAGCCTCAACTTGGCAGTGATTGGCTAGAGCGACGGTCCGACGTCACCTTCGGAGGCATGGAATGGGGGAAGTTCTATACCGAGCACATGCACCCGCCACAATTCGATCAACCCACCATCTTTATTGTCTTTAACTTTGACTGAAAGAAAGGCTAGATTTGTAAAAAAATTAAATCTATTTGCAACTTGATTAGATGTTATGTTGGATGGAATTTGAACATTAGGCTATGTATAAAGTTTCAGAAAATTATTTGATAGGTTAAAATGGGAACATATGTGCAAAATAGAAGTAGGACAATTTAGAATGTGGACTTTTATATTTACTAGTGCACCATTTACTAATGGACACATTAAGTCATTTATGGCAAATGGAATTCCATAGGCCTGTATAGCCTATGGGGTCGTAGCTTTCAGCAGATTATTTATTATAAGGCAGTACTTGCTAAAAGCTGACTTGCAGTACACCGCACAAAGACCTACAAGTAAACAAAAACAAGTCCGCATAGAGCTGAAGTATTGTTGGTGATCTAGGAGTTGAAGCATGTTGAATTGAGGGCGGAGGAAGCATCGGAGGGTCATGCATTAAACAACATGATTATCTGTTGGAAAATCATGTCCGGTCGATGTGGAAATATTTCCACTTTTTAAATATTTTATTTTATCAACACAGTAACCTACTTATTATTCTACAAGTTCAGTGCTTAGTGAAGGTATCACCTCTGTCATGCCTTGACGTTCGGAGAAGAGGCTATAAAATAACATTTTAGAATTGTTTGTGAAGAGCAATGTATATATAGCAACCTGAAAATGATCCCTTTCCCTTTTACAGTAGTCGTTTTATAAAGTGATCCTAAAACGGGTTTTTCTTCTTCTTTATGTGCACATGTTGATAAGTTTACAATCTTCCCTGGCAGTGGCGCGGAGTTGATGTATTATTGGTCCATAACCCGTAATATGCCCCCAGTTTCCCCCTTCAGAAAGACAGGCTAAAAGCCTGCAGACACATGTCACAACCTCTGTCGTTTGTGTCAATTTGAACAGGAGGTCGGAGAGTAAATGGACAACAGCAGTGCCACGCGTCTCTCAGGAAGAGTCCGGGCGGCGCAGGTACGGGGCGGTCAGAACTACCTGTGTTTGGGCCTTTATTTGGAGTAACCACCATTAAGAGGTCGCGAAACCGTGCAACGCATCAGGGTTCTTGACATCCGTGCTGGAAACCGCACGGCTTGGCCCCGCTTATCAGGCTGTCAATAAAACGAGACGGGATGCTGTGGCTAGACCAGGTGCTCCCGTCCCCTGCCCACACGGCCCCGCTCTCCAGAAGCCGATCAGGCGTGAACGCAAATCTGTCCAGCCGGTCTTCCCTCTACCACCGTCACCCCACTTCCTAATGCATACAGTACAACAGCACACACAGACTGCCACACCAGCCCCCCCCCTCTCTCTCTCTCTCTCCCTCTCTCTTTCTCTCTCTCTCTCCCTCTCTCTCTGTCTCCCCCCCCCCTCTCTCTCTCTCTCTCTCTCTCCGTCTCTCTCTCTCTCTCTCTCTGTCTTTCTCTCTCTCTCTCTCCCTCTCTCTCTCCCTCCCCCCCCCCCCCTATCTCTCTCTCTCTATCTCTCTCTATCTCTCTCTATCTCTCTCTCTCTCTCTCTCTCTCTCTCTCTCTCTCGCATAGGAAAGGTTGAGACGGCCCAACATTTTTTTTATTGTGGATATTTTATTAATAATAAGCCTAATTTGATGTAAGAATTGTCTGCAAAAAAATATTTCAGGCAGCAAATACTTGTTGAAAGTATGTGTGTTGTTACAGTGTAAATACTGTAAAGTTATAGTACATTATTAACGTGGCAATAAAAGCGACAAAAACAATTCATCATAACAGTAGCAACAATAATAACCTAATTATTTCAATGTAGTATAGGCCTATTTACATTATTTTATATATAGGCCTAATATTTGTACTTTGATTGTGAATAGCGAAGAGACAGAAATGCAAGGAATTCGATGGAGAGTTTGGGTCCAATTGAAACACGAGCTATCCAGGGAATGACAATCTCTTGTTCGCTCAGACTGATAAAATGTAAAACAAATCCCGTAATGTTCAGCCTCCCCTCTCCAGCCATGCAGAACATTATGCTGCTAAATACGCGTCACGAGCCGCCTGTTTACTGCCGCCTTTGCACACAGAGATAAAGGTCCTAACGAAAAGCGGAGAGATACAGGGAGAAAGTTGAAGACTTCTGAATGGAGGAGGATTTTCACGTCTTGGTTTGGATTGATTGCAATGGCAGCAAGGTACGTCTGAACACCAACGAGATGGCGTGGAGCGTTCACATTTGTTGTGTGTGTTCTCTATTGTGACGTTATAGTATTGAAGTTATTTGTATGGTTTATTATTTTTATTGAATAGATAGCTAAACGAACATCAACAAACAAGACAGTAAAATGAGATAAACGGCGCGTCATGAGAGAGCTCAACTCATGCTGCTGAAGGGAACGGAAAGCTACATGTTATTAATTGTGACATCCAATACATGCTTTAAGTTCAACGACGTTTTCAGAACTCGGAATGAATAAGAGATCAATTAGGTCATCTACAGCCTGTCACATCACGTCTTCCACCTCAGTTAGGCGACACCATTAGGCCACACCATTACGACTTAATATGCCCAAAATGCAATCCGTATGAATGTATTCGAATTGTGCATGTATAAGCCTACATAGGCCTATTAAGAGAACTGTTCACACGAATTACTTAATTAATGTGCCCCATATGTGTAATCAATCCCCTGTTCCCCTCTCCTCTCTGTTCCCCCTCTCTCCCTCTCCACTGCTCCTCTCTATTCCCTGTCTCTCCCTCTCCACTGCTCCTCTCTATCCCCCCTCTCCCTCTCCACTGCTCCTCTCTATTCCCCCTCTCTCCCTCTCCACTGCTCCTCTCTATTCCCCCGCTCTCCCTCTCCACTGCTCAGCCCCTGCTCTGCTCCTCTCTATCCCCCCTCTCTTCCTCTCCACTGCTCCTCTCTATTCCCCACTGCTCCTCTCTGTTCCCCCTCTCTTCCTCTCCACTGCTCCTCTCTATTCCCCACTGCTCCTCTCTATTCCCCACTGCTCCTCTCTATTCCCCCTCTCTCCATCTCCACTGCTCCTGTCTATTCCCCCTCTCTCCCTCTCCACTGCTCCTCTCTATTCTCCACTGCTCCTCTCTATTCCCCCTCTCTCCCTCTCCACTGCTCCTCTCTGTTCTCCACTGCTCCTCTCTATTCCCCCTCTCTCCCTCCACTGCCCCTCTCTGTTCTCCACTGCTCCTCTCTATTCCCCCTCTCTCCCTCTCCACTGCTCCTCTCTGTTCTCCACTGCTCCTCTCTATTCCCCCTCTCTCCCTCTCCACTGCTCCTCTCTGTTCTCCACTGCTCCTCTCTATTCCCCCTCTCTCCCTCCACTGCTCCTCTCTGTTCTCCACTGCTCCTCTCTATCCCCCTCTCTTCCTCTCCACTGCTCCTCTCTATTCCCCACTGCTCCTCTCTGTTCCCCCTCTCTCCCTCTCCACTGCTCCTCTCTATTCCCCCTCTCTCCCTCTCCACTGCTCCTCTCTATTCCACCTCTCTCCCTCTCCACTGCTCCTCACTGTCCCTCCTTTTCTGCTTCTCTCTCTCTCTCTCTCTCTCTCTCTCTCTCTCTCTCTCTCTCTCCTCACTCTCTATCTCCCCATCTCTCTTTCCTTCTCTCTTGCTCTCTCTCCCCCTCTCTCTATTTCGCTCCCCTCCCTCTCTCTCTATCCCCCTCCCTCTCTCTCCATCTCTCCCCTATCTCTCTATCTCTCTCTCCCCCTCTCTCTATCTCGCTCCCCCTCTCTCCCTATCCCTCTCTCTCTGTCTCTCCCCTCCCTCTCTCTCTCTCCCCTCCCTCTCTCTCCCTATCCCTCTCTCTCCATCTCTCCCCTCCCTCTCTCTCTCTCCCCCTCTCTCTATCTCGCTCCCCCCTCTCTCCCTATCCCTCTATCTCTCTCTGTCTCTCCCTATCCCTCTCTCTCTATCTCTCCCCTCCCTCTCTCTTTATCCTGTGTGAAACGTTTTAATAAGCCTCCGTCTCTGTGTGGAGGGAGGGTTTGATTTGTTTTCTCCCAGCTCCCTGGCCCTGGATCGAGCCATTATCCGAATTCCCCCGGGGTGATTGGATGCATTTTGTCCGGAGTAGACAGCCACGTCCTGGATGTTAGGAATTCACTTTGGCTCAACGTGACAAGGCTGACTTCGATCTACAATTGCATCTGAAAGCGCAGCTAGCTGAAAAATCCTCCGCCATTAAGCGCTGCTCTTCCCTATATAACAAGAGCCACCATTTGCACACAAATGCTCACACCTCACATCTCTGCTATATACAAATGAAAGGCCCACGTCTGTACAGTGGACGCTGTAATTGTGGTGGCGCTATCGGTCAGTCAGTCTAGCCTTTCACAGAGTCGAGAGGGAAAGTACTAACGAGGGGATTTGCTCTAAATCTCTGACCCTTGAAATTAGATTAAAGATTGACAGTGGCTTGAATTTTTTTTTTTTAAACTCGAGATTGACACCTGCCAAGCAGGCTCTCCCGTGATTGATTCTGATGCCTGATGCTGGCAACAATAATGCTGTGTCTCGTGAGGGGCTGAGCAGGCGCACTTCTCACTCACTAGCCAGGAGTGGCTGAAGTCAGTGTCCGTGTCGCACTGTGAGCTGACAGGGGAAAATGGGAGCTAACAAGGTTGTCAGATGTCCTGACAAGACAAATGAGAGCTCGTCACACCCTGCGCTTTAATAACGTTTAATGGAACCGTATTGCACCGTTCAAAATACAAACGTGTTGGGGCGCCTGAACCCCACAACGCAGCAGTTAATTACGCACGGCAAAATACTGTATGTATATTACACGTCTGTTAATAAAATTATGTTGGCCTGGATTCAGCGCCACGAAGGAGGCCCTTATCCAACATACATATGTTTAAATCATTTACCTATACGTTCCAGACCCAATGTTCACCTGGTGTTATTTAAGAGACTTTCAGTTATTTCAATAGATATTCATCCAAGGCCTTGTCATAAAACAACAACCTGCAGTGGGTGATCCAAGGACCAACATCAGGGTTTCTCACAGAGCAGCTGAGGATGCAGACATTGATGTTGTATATAGACAGTATATAGACATATAGACTTTTCTAGACGAATAGAGAGGAAGGAGCGAGACTGACGGGGCTCCACCTCTCTTCATGCGTTAAATGGCCCATCCATACTGCTTATTCTCTCACGGAATGCTTAGAGCTCCTTCCTGTCACATGTCTGGTGGAGATGTATTGGCTGTCGTATCATCTGAGGACGTGGCATCTACCCCTCTGTATCTCCCTGCAGTGTGAACGGTCCCCAACCTCACCTAAATGCCCTAGTTTCCCCATATTCATAGTTTGAGCACAAGACTGAATGGAACATGAAAGGTATGAACACATATTCTTCAAATTTGAAGCTTTTGATAATTTCGTAGAAAACGTTCAATATCGACGTATTTATCAGACTTCTCCTTGCCACCTCCCCTTGGACGTTGCATTGTATAACAGAAATTCCCGCTGTATACACTGACGTAGACACAGAAGCACACGCATGGACACATGTATCCTCAAATACACACCCATGCATACCCCGACAATTAGACAGCAAACACAGTTAGACCTACTTGTAAACTGGTGTGTGTCGGAGTGGGAGGATGGCAATTACGGCAGATTTAGTTGAACTCTAATCTAGCGCAGTATCTTGATTTACTGTGGCTCAGTTCTGCTCTGGAGGAGCGGGCGAATCGAGGGGGTAGGGGGTACAAATAGACATGCTTTCAGTAATGAAATCACCTGCCCTTCGGTTCCTCTCACAGCCAGCACCTCCCTGTCTGCCTGTGTCACTGCAGGGCAAGCAGCAAACCACAGCACCTGGCGCACAGGAGAATTAGCCTGGATATGGATCCGACCGGACGCTTTGCAGGACGCAGTCAGAGGAAGGTAATTACACTTGTAGTGTGTTGGTACCTCAGGGACTAATAAGGCCAAGTTCACCCACAATGGTGTGTGTGCGTGCGTTCGTGCGTGTTTGTGTGCGTGTGTGCAGCAGGTAGCATAGCGGTTAAGAGCGTTGGGCCAGTAACCGAAAGGTCGCTGGTTCTAATCCAGAGCCAACTAGGTAAAAAATCTGTCCATATGCCCTTGAACAAGGAATTTAACCATAATTACTCCTGTAAATCGCTCTAGATAAGTGTCTTCTAAATGATTCAAATGTAAAAAATATATATATATTTAAAAAATAAAGGTGTGTGTTGAGGGGGGAGGTGTTTGCATGTTTGTATGTTTTATGTATACAGATGTAGATCTTCGTTTGATTACCTTGTTGCTTTAAGGTTTAAAAATGCTCCTGAAGATTGTAATTTCTAAATACGAAACGTGTTTAACCCCTTCAAATCCACATGATAATTCACCGTTCTGCTGTAGCAAACAGGCTCAAATTAAGTTACTACATCTGTATGGCGCCAGGGCCTCTCTTGGAGACAGAGCAGGAGAGTGAAAGGGCAAGGAGGAGAGATAAAGAGAGAGAGAAAGAGAGAAAGAGAGAAAGAGAGAGAGAGAGAGAGAGAGAGCGCATAGGGACCATCAATAAACAATTCCTGAAACGTGGCAAAACAGAGCCGTCACAGAAATGTGCGCATTTTAAAAATGAAACGCGTGTATGGCTTAGGTCATTAAGCTTTGCGCTACGTAGTCTCCTGTAGTTCCGGGCGAACCGGAGACGGAACATAAAACACCGAAAGTGACAAACTCAACCCGGGTCTCGGTGATATTTCTAAATGGCAACAAACAACAGTCGCGCTGCTTGTGAATCCAGACAGATAACTGGGCTATGTAAAACAAAGCACACTAAATCAGGCAATAACGACGACAAACCGTCTGGAAAATGGACTCAGAGAGGCAAGAACGCATTTCTTCCTCCCTCTCTCAGTCTGCATGACACATTTTATCCTGGAGTAAATATTCCGAGGATAATTGAACTGATTTTGATTTGTAAATTCCTCATTTCTGAATATGAAAGTGCGACGAGGAGAGCAGAAATAGTTCTGCCCGTGCGCCATCCTATAATGACTTTGACCATTGGCAAGATACTATGCATAATGTGTGGGATTTTAACTAGCTAATATGCTATTTTCTAGAATAGACTGTAACACCATGCATTATTGATGTGGCTTTTTCACAAATCACAAATGTGCGGTGAGACTTATAGGATGGATACTGGAGAGCTGGGCCTGTCGAAGTTCATTGCATGAAAACACCATATATATATTATTCTATAGAATAAATGGGCCTATGTATCAATCTCATAACCTTTCAATATTTCATATGAATTTCATTATTTTAAATAACTTCGATGTAAAAAAAAAAAAAAATCGAATTATTAAAGAACTCGTTGAGAAATGAGGGAAGAAAGCTACAGCATTTCAAGACATTTTACAGGTTCTTCCCCCAATGCGGTGAGTTGTATGCTTGTGTAAATGAGTTCCTCTTTCTTCTACTTAATGGAAAAAACACTTGACCTATTTCAGGTCAGCTGTTCATTATCGATTTTATGCAACTTTCGTATTGTTGTATTAGTACAGCTTTATGCATAGGCCTATGTTTGCCCCCAGCAAAGCAACAACGTTTATTTGACGACCTGTACATACAATCCTTTATACTCCTTTCAAATTTATAAGAAGCTATAAGAATCAGAAATGAGTGCTAATCAGACGCGTAATTACAAGCAACTTTCAGTGCGCTGCTTTGACATCAACCGGTGGGGTGCATGAGCAGCATAGGAAAGCCAAGGAAGCGGCAGATAAAGTCCTCCAAAATGTTTATTGTTGTTTGAAACCCATCTGGTAATAGGCTTGTCTTAGATCGGTCTCCTTAATCAGGGTTTTAATTAAAGGTGGTTCAAGGCCACGGAGAACATGAAGAGCCGTAATTAATACTAGCCGACACCGGACCCCAGAACAGAGAAAATCCCATGGAAATCATGTACAGAAGTTTGTGTGTAGGCTGGGCTATAGAGGTTAATCCCGTCTTGAGAATAGGAGCACATTTCCCATTCGGTGCGGGGAGTCGCGGCGGTCGGGAATTCAGTTCCCTGTCTTGCATGTTTTCATATTTCTTTGACATCTATTGATTTGAGGACAGCTGTACGGCTTTGTCGCAGGAGAGAGCCCCGGTCACAATGCATTAGCGTGATGCGTGAGCACAAGCCCAACATCTGAGGAGCCAAACAGGCTCAGGGAACGCCTGACAAGCGGCACTTACAACATGATCATTAGGGAACAACCCACACGTTTTATTAGGCGTAATGAATGACTCATCTTAATCAATGTAAATCTGTTGGAAACACGAGGTTGTGTTACTTTATAACTTACTAAAAGCGTTAGGCTAGTTCCTGTTAATAAATGCTATCTCTTTTTGACCGAATGAGATAGGTCTATCATAAAATATGAATGTACATTTAAAAACTCAGGTATTCGTTAATACATTAAAATCTCTCTTAATGCAAGTAGTCTGTAATACAATTGCATGAATCACAGTACATACTTGTATAACCTTTATAATGTTATAATTTGCCAGCCAATTCAATCAACCGACCAGTTGTCGGCCTATATCTTGCTAAAATGAATTTTAATGCAAATTATTTTAATGCAAATATATTGGGTCATTTAAATCCTCTCTCTCTCACACACACACACACACACACACACACACACACACACACACACACACACACACACACACACACACACACACACACACACACACACACACACACACACACACACACACAGTGAGTAATTTTCCGAAACACAGATTTTATGGGCTCAAACCATGGAGCGTTCTCTGTGTGTGTAATTGGCCACGTGCTCGGATGCCCTGAGTTCAGCCTTGGCATCAGTTTAGTATCGTGGAGGGAAACAAATATTCCAAATCATTTAAATTAAAGAAGGAATTGGGTTGATTAAGGGTACTGGGTCTCGTTTCTGCTCCAACGGTGATGACTAAAAACCTGCATTTTCATTTAAACAAAAACGAAATATTTCTGAACCAGGTCTACTTCACCAGGTTACAACTATATAGCACAGTGCTGCTGATGATGACCAACAGTCTTATTCATAATCATCATCATCATCTTCATCACCATTATTATCATCATCATCATCATCATCATCATCATCATCATCATCACCATCTTCATCACCATTATTATCATCATCATCATCACCATCTTCATCACCAGTATTATCATCATCATCATCATCATCATCATCATCATCATCATCATCACCATCTTCATCACCATTATTATCATCATCATCATCACCATTATCATCATCACCATCTTCATCATCATCTTCATCACCATCTTCATCACCGTCTTCATCATCACCATTATCAACATCTTCATCATCACCAATATCATTATCACCATTATCAACATGTTCATCATCACCATTATCAACATCATCACCATCTTCATCAGCACCATTATCAACATCATACACATTTAATTTATGCGAATCACATGGGATTTTGTTTGGGCTGGGGATTTACCAATCCCCCTAATAATACCGGAGAATGGTGTTGAAAATGTTTACATCGTAGGCTGGCCCCATCTCAGATTGTTCTGGTCAGAGGAACAGATGGACCAATCCCCCGCAATCCCCCGCAATCCCCCGCACATTGTCCTCCTGTCTGCCCACTCCGACTCCTAGTAAAGTACTGCTTTCAGTGGCATTTCAGCTTATCCAACCCCGACGCCCCGTTGTTGCGTTTTTTAACAAATCACCTCCTCACTCTTCCCCTTCACAATGAATCAAGATTTACAAAATGGGAGATCTCCTCCCTTGGCAGGGAAAAGTCCATTCCGGGCTTTGAGGCGGTGATTTACACGCAGGCTATCCCTCGCCTTTCCCCACCCCTTGACGGCTGCTCCGGGGCATCCACTGAGACCACCACTCCGGGGGCGAGGCCGGGGCTCCATGGAATCCGCGGCTGTAATTTGTTACTCGGCTGCAGACTATGGAGAGTCACGCCACGCTGGAGATGTTGCAGAGCGCTTCCCAAAAGCCATAGAAGTTGGACACACACACACACACACACACACACACACACACACACACACACACACACACACACACACACACACACACACACACACACACACACACACACACACACACACACACACACAGTGACCCAACAACAATGATATGAATCCCCCCGGCCTCAGACTAACTTTTGGCCTAGTTTGTTCCTGCTGAGAGTTCCATGTCCTCCTCCCCCGGGAGACCTTTCCCTCCCTCTATACATGTGTAAAGGAGACAAATAAAAATGGCTGAAGAAAAGGTGCAGAGCTAGTAAATCTTAAACAGACAATTGCCACCACTCGTGATTCCTTAATGCAGCTCAAATATGCGAGTTTACCAATGTGGTCTGCAGTCAACGCTGTTGGAAGATACATAGCTTTATGTGTATCTACTCCCACTACTGTTGAGTAAACTGCACAGTTAAACCACATCTTGCCATCCCACCAGTGCAGCTATAAGGTAGGCAGGCCTACGACGTGCTGAAAGCAGTGTTAACTCTCTCACAATCTGATCAATTATAGTGGCACTGATCCCAGTTATAATCTCCACCCGGCACAGCCAGAAGAGGACTGGCCACCCCTCATAGCCTGGTTCCTCTCTAGGTTTCTTCCTAGGTTCTAGCCTTTCTAGGGAGTTTTTCCTAGCCACCGTGCTTCTACACCTGCATTGCTTGCTGTTTGGGGTTTTAGGCTGGGTTTCTGTACAGCACTATGAGATATCAGCTGATGTACGAAGGGCTATATAAATACATTTGATTTGATTTGAGGACAGTAATATAACTTAATAACGTGGAGTCTTTTTCTCCAGAGGTGTCTTTAAGTATAGTAAAAGTAAAATTAGTTGTAACTTTACGCATGCCTTCTATGAAAAAGTGCAGGCAAGAAAAGAGAGTAAATATTGTCATTTGAGAACTCACTAACTGTTAGATTCTTAATAATTGAATATGATCATTGTTTATTGGAGATGATATGCAGTCGGCCTGGGAAGGCAGACTCGTTGGACACTGCACCTTGCAGAAGAAACTCAGCCCTGTGATTTCACCTTCCCCTTAGTTCTGCTTGTGGAGCGTGGCTGCCCCCTAGCGCTGAAATAGAGTCATAAGCGTTCTCACCTTCAACGAATGTTTCTGCACAAATAACAAAAACTCAGTGCTTCATGGTGACACTGGTAGCCAGTGATGTTTTTCTTAATTACAGTGTTGTGTACCTGTTAGTTATCATATAGGACAACAGCAAAAGTAGGCCTATCATTCGAAGGTTTTTGTCCACCTCAGCGTTCCGTGGATCCTTGTGGAATGTGACGTGGTGCTGAACGGACAGCTCCAAACCGGTGTCGCGACGAAATATATCGTTTTTTAGAGCTCACAAAACGAAGGATTTATTTGATTTCTTCAATTTTATGAGTAGCCTATTTTCCGCGCTGATGAAGAACCTAAAACATAGATATGATCATTAACTTAGTAGAGTCTCACATGGGCGCCAGACAATTTGGCTTTTCAAAGAAACAGCAAGGCTTCAGTGAGAAAAAAATAATAAAAATCATTCAACAGTCGAACAACCAAAAGGAGCAAAAGTAGGATCCTGTAAATTACACTAATGCTAAAAGAAAGAGTATTATTTTCCCATTTGGTCTGGGAGAAGGAAATGTCAGAGCCATTGGAGAGGTTCATCTGTATTTTCTCCCCTAATGAGCACATCTGAGAGGTGGACACGGAAGACCGGACAGGCGCAGATACAGATACCCGGGACATATTAAAACACCGTTCATTGATTTACCCTCCTATGCTTTTGAGTTTATTTTTAGGTGTGGGCCTAATGGACTTTGTAATGACTAACTTCATTAAGTTTCGTATCAGATATCGACCTATTCATGCATGGCTGTGGATTTCTCATGCAAAATGGAATTAGTTACCAGTACTGAACTTTTGAATGTAAATTGCTGTCTTCATTATGGAGAAAATGTTACAGCTGCTAATAAACCATTATAATATACAATAATAGAATAACTTCCCATTGCCACCAATTACCTACAATCTAAAAAAGTTATTTTTCTATACAAAGTAGGGCCTTTGTGATTTCAAGGTAGTCTCTCTCTCTCTCTCTCTCTCTCTCTCTCTCTCTCTCTCTCTCTCTCTCTCTCTCTCTCTCTCTCTCTCTCTCTCTCTCTCTCTCTCTCTCTCTCTCTCTCTCTCTCTCTCTCTCTCTATCTCTCTCTCTCTCTCTCTCTCTCTCTCTCTCTCTCTCCATCTCTCTCTGGGGAGGCTGGCATTTACTTGATGATTTCTGCCTTTAAGTGCATGCTTAAAGTGCAGTGTTTTTATCTACACCTAAAATAGCTGCGGACTGGGACAATTTAACAGGCAATTTAACTGACTGTGTGTTAGTCAGGCTGTCTGCCTCCCATACTCTGCCAAAGAGACATGGCATGATGGATGTGGGCAGTTTAAGAATGGTGAACACACACACACACACACACACACACACACACACACACACACACACACACACACACACACACACACACACACACACACACACACACACACACATGCGTTTGACATTTGTCAACAGCGGGGATGCTAACTTCAAGGCTTTGACTAATTGAGCAATAATTGAGATGTCTCTGGTCCTTGCTACTGTTGCCACACTTGTCATTGTTGTTTTGTCTGTCTGTTGAAGACAGCTGAGTGGAAAAAGACAGTCATCTAGACACAACATTGCAAAGACAGATTCTATGAAGTATTTGAAGTTGATCAAAGTGCAGAAGAGGATAAAACATTTGTCATCGATGGCCATGTGGTCTGTTGCATGGTCCAGTGTGTGTGTGTGGTAGTGTGTGTGGTGGGTTTGTGTGTGGTAGTGTGTGTGTTTATCAGAGACAGATGGGAGAGGTATGGTGCTGCCTGGCACGGATAAGAACAGGTACAGCTGTTTGTGCACACACACACACACACACACACACACACACACACACACACACACACACACACACACACACACACACACACACACACACACACACACACTCACACTCACACTCACACTCACACACACACACGACTACACAGACACCCTGCCATATTTCCCAATACAAACACATATGGAGCCATCAGAGGCCAACACACTTTCATTAGAGTAACATCTTGTGCTGGAGGTTGGCACAGCTCTGGGCTGGAGTCGGGTGGTCCAGACCCGTCAGTAGGAGGAAGCAGAGGCGTTTGTCATCCCCCTCTCAGGGCTCTGTCCTCCTGGAAGAGAGAGAGAGGGGACAGAGGGCTGGGTGGCAGAGCATCTGGCTCTAGGATCTCCAGCTGCAAGGAGAGAGAGGGAGAGGAGTGTCTCTGCAGCCCAGGGGAGGGACTCCAACTCCTGCAGCCAAATCCACATCCACCACCCTGAATGGAGAGGAGATGGAGGACTGTGTGAGGATGAGGAACTTGTTTACACATACAGTATATAGATGATTTTGGCTAATGATCAGTGTTACACACGAGCTCTGAAGAGGGTTCAGGGCCATGTATCATGGATAGGGAAGATTACATTACACAATGAACATGATCATGTCCTTGTGTTTCCGTGGGCATTTTAGGGAAGTGTTCACCCCTAAAAAAACAACCCCACAGCAGAGAGGGAAAAACCAACCTCACAGCAGAGAGGGAAAAACCAACCCCACAGCAGAGAGGGAAAAACCAACCCCACAGCAGAGAGGGAAAAACCAACCTCACAGCAGAGAGGGAAAAACCAACCCCACAGCAGAGAGGGAAAAACCAACCCCACAGCAGAGAGGGAAAAACCAACCTCACAGCAGAGAGGGAAAAACCAACCCCACAGAGGGAAAAACCAACCCCACAGCAGAGAGGGAAAAACCAACCCCACAGCAGAGAGGGAAAAACCAACCTCACAGCAGAGAGGGAAAAACCAACCCCACAGCAGAGAGGGAAAAACCAACCTCACAGCAGAGAGGGAAAAACCAACACCACAGCAGAGAGGGAAAAACCAACTACACAGCAGAGAGGGAAAAACCAACCCCACAGCAGAGAGGGAAAAACCAACCCCACAGCAGAGAGAGAAAAACCAACCTCACAGCAGAGAGGGAAAAACCAACCCCACAGCAGAGAGGGAAGAACCAACCCCACAGCAGAGAGGGAAGAACCAACCCCACAGCAGAGAGGAAAACCATGTGTGTTATTGATTGGGTGTATGTACAGGAATGTACAAACATTTGGGCAACAGAGTGTCTTTGTGTGTGTGTGTGTGTGTGTGTGTGTGTGTGTGTGTGTGTGTGTGTGTGCACGTCAGTGGCGGTGCTTGCGTGTGTGGGCTCAGTACACAGACCCCAGAAAATGGCGTGAGGTGTGAGGGACGTCTAGTAATGCCGAGTGACTGGAACAACGGACCAGAGGATAATGTCACCCACACCATGACCCACAAATCAGTGCAGCCACGAGGGACACAACTGCACAGCCACAGCCAGGGCCCCTGAGATAGCATTTAGCACATCTAGCATACATGCCACAGCCAGAGCCCCTGGTTAGCATTTAGCACCAGGCAACTTTTCCTTTGCGGTCATTTAATCATTTTAGGTCCGATCCATGGATGATTCAGAGCATGGAGAGGGCATTTAATATTAGCAATTAAATGCATACTTAAGGGTTTGTTCTTGGGCCATAGCTGGGCTGATTTATGATTGACTGTATAGAAGAGGGGATGGCGAGATAGAGGGTGGATGGAGAGATAGAGGAGGGGATGGAGGGATAGAGGAGGGGGTGGAGGGATAGAGGAGGGGATGGAGAGATAGAGGAGGGGGTGGAGGGATAGAGGGGGGATGGAGGGATAGAGGAGGGGGTGGAGGGATAGAGAAGGGTGGAGCGATAGAGGAGGGTGTGGAGGGATAGAGAGGGGGGGTGGAGAGATAGAGGAGGGGGTGGAGGGATAGAGGAGTGGGTGGAGGGATAGAGGGGGGGTGGAGAGATAGGGGGGTGGAGGGATAGAGGAGGGGGATGGAGAGATAGAGGAGGGGGTGGAGGGATAGAGGGGGGGATGGAGAGATAGAGGAGGGGGTGGAGGGATAGAGGAGGGGATGGAGAGATAGAGGAGGGATGGAGAGATAGAAGAGGGGATGGAGGGATAGAGGAGGGGATGGAGGGATAGAGGGGGAGATGGAGAAATAGAGGAAGAGATATAGGGATATAGGGATAGAGGGGGAGAGGGGGGATGGAGGTATAGAGGAGGGGATGGAGGGATAGAAGGGGAGAGGGGAGATGGAGGGATAGAGGAGGGGATGGAGGGATAGAGGAGGGGATGGAGAGATGGAGGAGGGGATGGAGGGATAGAGGAGGGGATGGAGAGAGAGGAGGGGATGGAGGGATAGAAGGGGAGAGGGGGGATGGAGGTATAGAGGAGGGGATGGAGGGATAGAAGGGGAGAGGGGGATGGAGGGATAGAGGAGGGGATGGAGGGATAGAGGAGGGGATGGAAGGGATTGAGGAGACGATGGAGAGATAGAGGAGCGGATGGAGAGATAGAGGAGCGGATGGAGAGATAGAGGGGGCTGGAGAGATAGAGGAGCGGATGGAGAGATAGAGGAGCGGATGGAGAGATAGAGGAGGGGGTAGAGGGATAGAGGAGGGGATGGAGGGATAGAGGAGGGGATGGAGAGATAGAGGAGTGGATGGAGAGATAGAGGAGGGGGTAGAGGGATAGAGGAGGGGGTGGAGAGATAGAGGAGGGGGTGGAGAGATAGAGGAGGGGATGGAGAGATAGAGGAGGGGATGGAGAGATAGATGAGGGGGTGGAGAGATAGAGGAGGGGATGGAGAGATAGAGGAGGGGATGGAGAGATGGAGGGGGGATAGAGGGGAGGGATAGACAAATTAAAGTGTGAGCCTTAATAGTGTTACACACACTGCACACAATCGCGCATGCACTTACACACACGCACACACACACACACACACACACGCACGCACGCACGCACGCACGCACGCACGCACGCACGCACACACACACACACACACACACACACACACACACACACACACACACACACACACACACACACACACACACACACACACACACACACACACACACACACACACACACACACACACACACACATAAGGGTTACACATCATCTCTTCCCTCGTTGTGAAGTGTGACCTTTACTGAGGGAGGTGCCATAGGGCTGCAGTCACAGACCCTCTTCTAATCTGAGATAATAACTCCTCCAAGACTCAGTAGCCCCAATCTGCCATTAGCCCTCTGGGATTGTGGTCTGAGATTGAGATAAGTCCTGGAGGGTGGAGGATGGACAAGGGGTTTAGGGGTGGATGACATCAGCATCCCCTAACAGGATGTTTTTAGAGGGTATCAGAAGGGGTTTGGGTGGGAGAGATGCTGCCCTCCTCCATTCAGGGCCTGCTAGTATATTATGTTCTGTTTGGTGTGTCTTTTACCACTCTGTTGTCTCACCTTGTTGTTGCTGCTGCAGTGATTCATCAGTCATGTTTAGTAACTCTTCTTTTTGCAAAAGTGTCACAGACTGACACTTATCAGTTGATACTGGGCTGCACATTGTGACTGTGAGTGTTTTCCACTATGCACAAATTGAGGTTTTCTGTTCGACAGACCATGCAGGATATTCAAAACATGTGTGGACATGCAGCCGTTGACATAAAAACATACCCTTTTGAATCTGTGTCCCATTCCCCCTTACACACACACACACACACACACACACACACACACACACACACACACACACACACACACACACACACACACCAACCCCACAGCAGAGAGGGAAAAACCAACCCCACAGCAGAGAGGGAAGAACCAACCCCACAGCAGAGAGGGAAGAACCAACCCCACAGCAGAGAGGAAAACCATGTGTGTTATTGATTGGGTGTATGTACAGGAATGTACAAACATTTGGGCAACAGAGTGTCTTTGTGTGTGTGTGTGTGTGGGCTCAGTACACAGACCCCAGAAAATGGCAGAGGTGTGAGGGACGTCTAGTAATGCCGAGTGACTGGAACAACGGACCAGAGGATAATGTCACCCACACCATGACCCACAAATCAGTGCAGCCACGAGGGACACAACTGCACAGCCACAGCCAGGGCCCCTGAGATAGCATTTAGCATCTAGCATACTAGCCCCTGGTTAGCATTTAGCACCAGGCAACTTTTCCTTTGCGGTCATTTAATCATTTTAGGTCCGATCCATGGACGATTCAGAGCATGGAGAGGGCATTTAATATTAGCAATTAAATGCATACTTAAGGGTTTGTTCTTGGGCCATAGCTGGGCTGATTTATGATTGACTGTATAGAAGAGGGGATGGCGAGATAGAGGGTGGATGGAGAGATAGAGGAGGGGATGGAGGGATAGAGGAGGGGGTGGAGGGATAGAGGAGGGGGTGGAGGGATAGAGGAGGGGATGGAGAGATAGAGGAGGGGGTGGAGGGATAGAGGGGGGATGGAGGGATAGAGGAGGGGGTGGAGGGATAGAGGAGGGGATGGAGAGATAGAGGAGGGGGTGGAGGGATAGAGGGGGGGATGGAGAGATAGAGGAGGGGGTGGAGGGATAGAGGGGGGATGGAGGGATAGAGGAGGGGGTGGAGGGATAGAGAAGGGTGGAGCGATAGAGGAGGGTGTGGAGGGATAGAGGGGGGGATGGAGAGATAGAGGAGGGGGTGGAGGGATAGAGGAGTGGGTGGAGGGATAGAGGGGGGGTGGAGAGATAGGGGGGGTGGAGGGATAGAGGAGGGGGATGGAGAGATAGAGGAGGGGGTGGAGGGATAGAGGGGGGGATGGAGAGATAGAGGAGGGGGTGGAGGGATAGAGGAGGGGATGGAGAGATAGAGGAGGGATGGAGAGATAGAAGAGGGGATGGAGGGATAGAGGAGGGGATGGAGGGATAGAGGGGGAGATGGAGAAATAGAGGAAGAGATATAGGGATATAGGGATAGAGGGGGAGAGGGGGGATGGAGGTATAGAGGAGGGGATGGAGGGATAGAAGGGGAGAGGGGAGATGGAGGGATAGAGGAGGGGATGGAGGGATAGAGGAGGGGATGGAGAGATGGAGGAGGGGATGGAGGGATAGAGGAGGGGATGGAGAGAGAGGAGGGGATGGAGGGATAGAAGGGGAGAGGGGGGATGGAGGTATAGAGGAGGGGATGGAGGGATAGAAGGGGAGAGGGGGATGGAGGGATAGAGGAGGGGATGGAGGGATAGAGGAGGGGATGGAAGGGATTGAGGAGACGATGGAGAGATAGAGGAGCGGATGGAGAGATAGAGGAGCGGATGGAGAGATAGAGGGGGCTGGAGAGATAGAGGAGCGGATGGAGAGATAGAGGAGCGGATGGAGAGATAGAGGAGGGGATAGAGGGATAGAGGAGGGGATGGAGGGATAGAGGAGGGGATGAAGAGATAGAGGAGCGGATGGAGAGATAGAGGAGGGGGTAGAGGGATAGAGGAGGGGGTGGAGAGATAGAGGAGGGGATGGAGAGATAGAGGAGGGGATGGAGAGATAGAGGAGGGGATGGAGAGATAGAGGAGGGGGTGGAGGGATAGAGGAGGGGGTAGAGGGATAGAGGAGGGGGTGGAGAGATAGAGGAGGGGATGGAGAGATAGAGGAGGGGATGGAGAGATAGAGGAGGGGATGGAGAGATAGAGGAGGGGATGGAGAGATAGAGGAGGGGATGGAGAGATGGAGGGGGGATAGAGGGGAGGGATAGACAAATTAAAGTGTGAGCCTTAAGAGTGTTACACACGCTGCACACAATCGCGCATGCACTTACACACACGCACACACACACGCACGCACGCACGCACGCACGCACGCACGCACGCACACACACACACACACACACACACACACACACACACACACACACACACACACACACACACACACACATAAGGGTTACACATCATCTCTTCCCTCGTTGTGAAGTGCGACCTTTGCTGAGGGAGGTGCCATAGGGCT
>NC_092152.1:81466395-81538895 GCF_045791955.1 Oncorhynchus clarkii lewisi | reverse complement strand
TTGGGTAGACATTAAATCTACTTTCAAGAAAAGTAAACCAGAATACACTACCACTGAAGTCCCTTGGGCCTGGAAAATGAACCCCAGAATTACAATAATAATCAAATAAAACATGTATTTAACCTTTATTTAACTGGGCAAGTCAGTTAAGAACAAATTCTTATTTCCAATGACATCCTACCGCGGCTAAACCCTAACTTGGACGACGCTGGGCCAATTGTGCGCTGCCCTATGGGACTCCCAATCACGGCTGGTTTTGATACAGTCTGGAATTGAACCAAGGTCTGTAGCGACGCCTCTAGCACTGAGATGCAGTGCCTTAGACCTCTGCGCCAATCGGGAGCCAAAATGATCCTAACCAGCTGTCCCCTGGGTCTGGGAGTGCTTTCTCCATTCAGACACACATGTGGATGGATGAAGAGCTAGCTAGGGTCATGGGGCAAGGGCCATGGGGCAAAGGTCATGGGGCAAGGGCCATGGGGCAACGGTCATGGGGCAAGGGCCATGGGGCAAGGGCCATGGGGTAAGGGTCATGGGGAAAGGACCATGGGGAAAGGGCCATGGGGCAACGGTCATGGGGCAAGGGCCATGGGGCAAGTGTCATGGGGCAAGGGCCATGGGGCAAGAGTCATGGGGAAAGGGCCATGGGGCAAGGGTCATGGGGCAAGGACCATGGGGCAAGGGTCATGGGGCAAGGGCCATGGGGCAAGGGTCATGGGGCAAGGGTCATGGGGCAAGGGCCATGGGGCAAGGGTCATGGGGCAAGGGTCATGTAGCAAGGGCCATGGGGCAAGGATAGAGAACCGCAAAACTGGATTACTGCTGGACACTAATGTCCTGTGTCTCACAGCATAGCGTTTGTTAATCATATTAACCAAAGGCCTTCTGCTGTGTGTGTGTGTGTGTGTGTGTGTGTGTGTGTGCGTGCGTGCGTGCGTGCGTGCGTGTGTGTGTGAGTATGTCATGGTTAGCTGAACACCCACTCCTCCTCCAAATGTGAAATATTCATGTTGAAAGCCACCCATCCCTCCCTCCCCATCCCTCCCTCCCCATCCCTGCCTCTCTTCCTCCCTCCCTCTCTTCCTCTTGCACCAGAATGTACAGAAGTGTTCAGCCATGATTGTTGCGGGGTAATTGTTACTTCCTAATTACAGTTTCCTGATTCAAATCCTCCTCAGAGCTATATGTTCACGTCCACGCCAGTTCTGGAGAGATCGGTGATGTCTGGGGTTGTAGTGTAATGAATTCAATTTCAAAATAGGGGTTTTAATTGAACTTATTGAAGTTGAATTGAATTAGATTGATGGATTATATTATTATGACATATACATGCACATAACAAACATATTATAGACTAACACAGTTTATGGCTGTACTGTGTTATTCTATTCTATGTTGTTCTTTTGTTTTTGTCTCCAAAGTGGAGACGAAGAGGAGGGAGGGAGGGAGGGAGGGGAGAAGAGGGTAGAAGGAGGGAGAAGGGTGGGGGTGGAGGGAGGGATGGATGGAGAGGGAGAGAGAGAGGGAGAGATGGAGGGAGGGAGGGGAGAAGAGGGTAGAAGGAGGGAGAAGGGTGGGGGTGGAGGGAGGGATGGATGGAGAGGGAGAGAGAGAGGGAGAGATGGAGGGAGAGAGGGAGAGAGAGAGGGGGAGATGGAGGGAGAGAGCGAGAGCGAGAGAGAGAGAGAGAGAGAGAGGGGGAGATGGAGGGAGAGAGCGAGAGAGAGAGAGAGAGGGGGGGTGGAGGGAGGGAGGGATGGATGGAGAGGGAGAGAGAGAGGGAGAGATGGAGGGAGGGAGGGGAGAAGAGGGTAGAAGGAGGGAGAGGGGGGGGTGGAGGGAGGGAGGGATGGATGGAGAGGGAGAGAGAGAGGGAGAGATGGAGGGAGGGAGGGAGAGAGAGAGAGGGGGAGATGGAGGGAGAGAGCGAAAGAGAGAGAGAGAGAGAGGGGGGGGAGATGGAGGGAGAGAGGGAGAGAGAGAGGGGGAGATGGAGGGAGAGAGCGAGAGCGAGAGAGAGAGAGAGAGAGAGGGGGAGATGGAGGGAGAGAGCGAGAGAGAGAGAGAGAGAGGGGGGGGTGGAGATGGAGATGGAGGGAGAGAGCGAGAGAGCGAGAGAGAGAGAGAGAGAGAGAGAGGGGAGATGGAGGGAGGGAGATGGAGGGAGAGTGAGAGAGAGAGAGAGAGAGAGAGAGAGAGAGAGAGAGAGAGAGAGAGAGAGAGAGAGAGAGAGAGAGAGAGAGAGAGTGAGTGAGAGAGGGGGAGATGGAGGGAGAGTGAGGGAGATGGAGGGAGAGTGAGAGAGAGAGAGGGAGATGGAGGGAGAGTGAGAGAGAGAGCGAGAGAGAGAGGGAGAGTGAGAGTGAGAGAGGGAGATGGAGGGAGAGTGAGAGAGAGCGAGAGAGAGGGAGATGGAGGGAGAGAGAGAGAGAGAGAGAGAGAGAGAGAGAGATGGAGGGAGAGAGAGAGAGAGAGAGGGGAGATGGAGGGAGAGAGAGAGGGAGATGGAGGGAGATGGAGGGAGAGTGAGAGAGAGAGCGAGAGAGAGGGAGATGGAGGGAGAGTGAGAGAGAGAGAGAGAGAGAGAGAGAGAGAGAGAGAGAGAGAGAGAGAGAGAGAGAGATGGAGGGAGAGAGAGAGAGGGAGAGGGAGATGGAGATGGAGATGGAGGGAGAGAGAGAGAGAGAGAGAGAGAGAGAGAGAGAGAGAGAGAGACAGAGAGAGAAGAAAAGGTCAACCAGTGAAGAACAAACACCATTGTAAATACAACCCATATTTATGCTTATTTATTTTCCTTTGTGTTCTTTAACCATTTGTACATTGTTACAACACTGTATATATATATATATATATATATATATATATATATATATATATATATATATATATATATATATATGTATAATATGACATTTGTAATGTCTTTATTGTTTTTGACATTTCTGAATGTGTAATTTTATTGTTTATTTCACGTTTGTATATTATCTACCTCACTTGCTTTGGCAATGTTAACACATGTTTCCCATGCCAATAAAGCCCCTTGAATTGAATTGAATTGAACTGAAAGGCCGCCGTAGACAGACCTGGCTCTCAAGAGAAGACAGGCTATTTGCCCGCAAAATGAGGTGGAAACTGAGCTACACTTCCTAACCTCCTGCTAAATGTATGACCACACTAGAGATACATATTTCCCACAGATCACACAGACCCACAAAGAATTAGAAAACAAATCAAACATAGATAAAATCCCATATCTATTAGTTGAAATACCGCAGTGTGCAGTCACAGCAGCCAGATCTGTGGCCCGTTGCCATGAGAAAAGGGCAACCAGTGAAGAACAAACACCATTACAAATACCACCAATATGTATCTGTTTATTTATCTTCCACTACTATTCCTACTACTATTTGCACATTGCTAAAACACTGTACATAGCTGATAATATAACACTGTACATAGCTGATAATATAACACTGTACATAGCTGATAATAAAACAGGAGATGTTTTTTTAGTCTTCTCACTTTAGTTTATTGTTTATTTCACTTGCTTTGGAAATGTAAACATGTTTCCCATGTCAATAAAACCCCATTGAATTGAAGGGAGGGGGAGAGAGAGAGAAAGAGAGAGGGGGAGAGAGGAGAGAGAGGGGGAGAGAGGAGAGAGAGGGGGAGAGAGGAGAGAGAGGGAGAGAGAGAAAGAGAGAGAGAGAGAAGGAGAAATAGAGAGAGGGGGAGAGAGGAGAGAGAGGGGAGAGAGAGAGAAAGAGAGAGAGAGAGAAGGAGAAATAGAGAGAGGGGGAGAGAGAGGGAGCGAGGGAGAGAGAGTGGGAGAGAGGAAGAGAGAGTGAGAGAGAAGGAGAGAAAGAGAGGGAGATGGAGAGGGGGACGGAGGGAGAGAGGGAGAGGGAGAGAGGGAGGCGTCTTACTGGGAGAAAACACATCTGTGTATCATCATATCTCGCTACGACACTCTGATTCAAATTGACCGGGCAAGACTAATTTAAATACATTAACTATTCATTAATTAAATAAAAAGGCCAGTTAGCCCCAGGGTCCTTTATAATAAAACACTGGGATGTACAGTTTATGCAAAAAATCTAAGTTCCATGTGTTGGGCTTATTATGCTAATGCTGAATGACAAAATACATGTTCTTCTGCCTCCAAATGGAGATGAGGGAGGATGCTGTCAGCAAGTTGTTTCCAGGGTACACAGACTCTCATATTGCATGTTAGAACATATTGAAATAGGAAAAGTGTGAAAAAGAATGTATTCTCTCACTACTGTAAGTCACTCTGGAGAAGAGTGTCTGCTAAATGACTGAAGTGTAAATGTGAAATAATAATATGATGCTATTTGTCCTATGTATCATTGCCTGTCATGGTAATAACCATGAGTTGTTTTACTGCTGTCTTCAGCTAAAGACCTGGGACCCTACAAGTGTGAAATATGACGGGTGTGGTATTCTGCTTTGTACATTTGTTATGTTAAATCAATAGTCTGGTATATTCTGAAGAAAACACACGCACGCACGCACGCACACACACACACACACACACGCACACACGCACACACACACACACACACACACACACACAGAGAGAGAGATAATTGAATTCAATTGAACATTGAGAGAGGAGAGAGAACACATAAACATACCCATATCAATAAAACAGGGAGTCAACACAGTGATTAAGGAGGAGCACAACTATTTTTGGCAGCCCCTCAAAAAATGCGTGAGAGTTCTACGGCAGTGTTTACGTGTCATTTTGCAACGTGGCGCCCATAGTCATCTCGTGTTACAGACAGCCCGTGGACCAATGGCAGGGACACTAACAATGAGTGAGGTTGAACCAGCGCTGAAGCCGAATATGTGAATGGTTGTACGTGAAGTAGGAAGCAACCTCGCTAGGTTGAGCTCTGTGGTGTCCCGTGGTAACTAGCCGGGCATGTTTGAAACGAAAATACGACCTGGGGCGGGCTGTAATTGTCTGAAGTGACCTGTGTAATGTTTTTAAATGCACCTATACTCTACTGCAAGACTTGATGCTTGGATGCCACGTTTCGGCAACATTGTTACGCTCCTCAAAGTAAGAAAGTAGCCAGCTTGCGCTGTTGATTTATTTCGTCTCAGTAGACTTGTAACAAACTGGCTACATTTGTAGCAGCGGGCTAAATACGGCTTGATACTTAGCTCACGTAGCTTCACTCCGCAACAGCTGATCTGTCCTCAAACATCCTACTGATGGACGCGTACGGCTACGTGTGCGTTCTGCTCCTCTGCTCTTGTGTCGTGCTCGGTAAACCAACGCTAAGAAAAGAACGCGTCCACCACGACCCGTTAGAACTAATTAAACAGGCCAACGAAGACAACCAGAGCTTCCAATTCGATCATGAGGCCTTTCTGGGAAAGGAGGACGCTACTACGTTCGACCAGCTTACCCCGGAGGAGAGCAAAGACAGGCTTGGGTAAGGTTCCCCTGCAAACACTAGAGATACATGTGATACAATGCAGGGTCACTAAAGTGCAAAACTAGTTGAAAGACGACAGTTTATTCGGTTCTCCTCAGTTCCATTATTCTCTGATAACTCTTCACGTTGGTGTCTTTGCGTCGCGAGGATCTCTATCTGGACAGCAAGCGGTGGTGACGCAACCAACCTCTGGTGCGTAATGTGGGCTATTGTCACATATCTCCACAGTTATGGGCCGCCTTAGTGGGTCACAATAGTCGCATATTCCTGTTAATGTATTTCGTGGTATCTTGGCTTTGGGTTATTAAAAATTCACAACTCGCCCAAGTGGTGCCTGAGACGTTTGCATGCCAGCAGACCCGCATGATATAACGGTACATTATTACGCTTTTAAATGTAGAGCGAGTGCTATTCGCTCGCACACATTCCCCGGTCATATTATAATTGCAGAGTGTAGTTCTTAATTATGGATAATGCATTAAAGAAGCAAGAGGAAGTTTTGTGGTGTTGAGAGAGTTGGATAAAAGTTGAGAACCACGAGCAGAATCTTGTTCGGGGGTTTTAAATGTGTGTGGGAACCCATGGAACGTGTCAAAGGCGGTGTGTTATTTCATAGAGAGACCTGTCTAGCTTCCTGTAGTTCTGTTTCATCTTTGCCACTGTTCAAATGACATGTTGGCTCTATGTTACACACGTTGGCTGAAATGGGTGTAGGTTGTGTTGGCCCTTCTCCCTGAGAATTCCCTTTCCTGAATCGCATTGAGTGGGAGGACCCTCTTAACATCACAACGTGGCAACCAAGATAGATATAAATAAGTTTACCCTCGTTGGTGGAAAACTAACTTCCTAAATATAACACACTCAATATTATTTAGGCACAAGTTCCTCCCAAAGCAAACATGTAACTCAATAGTTTTTTATTCTCTCATCGCCAGCTGACAGTATGTATAAACTGATAGTGTTGTTTTGCTAGAATGACTGCTTACTTATGCCCCTGAAGACATCAACTCATGTCTCGGTTACCTTTTCTAAAGGAAATATATGGTCCATTATATTTAACTGCATCTATGTATGGCTGTGCATTATAATTAAAGGAAATGAACGATATACTATAGTAGTGTTTGTGTGCGCTCTGTGTCCCACAGTAAGATAGTGGACCGGATAGACGGTGATGGAGATGGCTATGTCACCATCACTGAACTGAAGGCCTGGATCAAGCGGGTGCAGAAGCGTTATGTCTACGAGAACGTGGCCAAGGTGTGGACGGATTACGACCTCAACAAAGACAACAAGATCTCGTGGGATGAGTACAAGCAGGCTACCTATGGCTACTACCTGTGTAAGATATGATATGACCTGCTTATGACATGTTCTGTCAGATATGACCTGCTTATGACATGTTCTGTCAGATATGATATGACCTGCTTATGACATGTTCTGTCAGATATGATATGACCTGCTTATGACATGTTCTGTCAGATATGACCTGTTTATCACATGTTCTGTCAGATATGATATGACCTGCTTATGACATGTTCTGTCAGATATGACCTGCTTATGACATGTTCTGTCAGATATGATATGACCTGCTTATGACATGCTCTGTCAGATATGATATGACCTGCTTATGACATGTTCTGTCAGATATGATATGACCTGCTTATGACATGTTCTGTCAGATATGACCTGCTTATGACATGTTCTGTCAGATATGATATGACCTGCTTATGACATGTTCTGTCGGATATGATATGACCTGCTTATGACATGTTCTGTCGGATATGATATGACCTGCTTATGACATGTTCTGTCAGATATGATATGACCTGCTTCTGACATGTTCTGTCGGATATGATATGACCTGCTTATGACATGTTCTGTGAGATATGACCTGCTTATGACATATTCTGTCAGATATGACCTGCTTATGACATGTTCTGTTAGATATGATATGACCTGCTTATGACATGTTCTGTCGGATATGATATGACCTGCTTATGACATGTTCTGTCAGATATGATATGACCTGCTTATGACATGTTCTGTCGGATATGATATGACCTGCTTTATGACATGTTCTGTAAGATATGGTATGACCTGCTTATGACATGTTCTGTCAGATATGGTATGACCTGCTTATGACATGTTCTGTCAGATATCATATGACCTGCTTATGACATGTTCTGTCAGATATGACCTGCTTGTGACATGTTCTGTCAGATATGACCTGCTTGTGACATGTTCTGTTAGATATGACCTGCTTATGACATGTTCTGTCAGATATGACCTGCTTATGACATGTTCTGTCAGATATGACCTGCTTATGACATGTTCTGTCGGATATGATATGACCTGCTTATGACATGTTCTGTCAGATATGACCTGCTTATGACATGTTATGTAGCTGTTTTGACTGAAGATTCAATCAAATCCTCACTTCTCTCCTCTCTGGTTGTCTGACTCATGGCCCCTCTCCCCTCTCTGGTTGTCTGACTCATGGCCCCTCTCTCCTCTCTGGTTGTCCGACCCATGGCTCCTCTCTGGTTGTTTGACCCATGGCCCCTCTCTCCTCTCTGGTTGTCCGACCCATGGCCCCTCTCTCCTCTCTGGTTGTCTGACAGCTAACAATATCACACCTTCCATTCAAATTCATGACCTACCTAGTTATTTAAGCCAGCATCTCTACTTCAGTTGTTTGAACACCAACCACTTGTTTGTCTTTCCTCCAAGCTAACCCAGAGGAGTTTGAAGAGGCCACAGACCAGTTCAGCTTCAAGAAGATGCTGCCCAGGGACGAGAGGAGATTTCAAACAGCTGATCTGGATGGAGATCTGGCAGCTGATAGAGAAGAGTTCACCTCCTTCCTCCACCCAGAGGAGTTTGACCACATGAAGGACATCGTGGTCCTGGTTAGTGTTCCAAATCTGCACTGAAATGTCTAGTGTTGTCCTGGATGACCAGCCTGTTTCTGCTCCCTTAGCAGAAATGAGTTGGCTAATGCAGAAACTCTCACATGGGTTGTGGTAGTGTATCAGTAGATGGAGAAACCGCAAACTCCACAGCAGCCTAGAAAACTGATTTGAGTACCTCCGAAACGTAGTAAATCAGGGCTGTATTTGAGAAGCAGCTTTAAACCCTGAGTTATGTGAAAAGTTCACAGCTGTATTGAAAACTCCTCATCGTACTCTATAGATGAGTTGACTGGCTTTTTGAAAATGTTTTGTAGTTCTTGGAACAGATGAGAGTTTCTGTGAAATCTGTTTCTGTCTGATGTCCCACTAGGAGTGCTCTGCATTCAGATCCCGCTCTCTAATGACACTTAACTCAGCCTGGAAATTCTGTGTAGATGTTTTGGAACAGGTCTAGTGGGACAAACCGACCCATGTCACTTAAATATAAATACTGACAGCGCTGAACAGTCGCGTGGCAAACATGGAGAAACTAATGCACTCGGCTTCTGACTTCATGAAAACTGTAATACCCATTTGACAGAGTTAATTATTGATGGTTAATTTTTCAGAAATGTTTCTGGGTTGCCTCTTGGTCAGTGTTGTCTTCATTGATTGTAGTGATCACACCTTGTGGTTGTAGTCAATAGGGGCAGTCTTTCCAAGTCAGACCCAAGCCATGACTGGTGTTGTAGAGGAGATTAACCCCTATACTACTGGTGTTGTAGAGGAGATGAACCCCTATACTACTGGTGGTGTAGAGGAGATGAACCCCTATACTACTGGTGGTGTAGAGGAGATGAACCCCTATACTACTGGTGTTGTAGAGGAGATGAACCCCTATACTACTGGTGGTGTAGAGGAGATGAACCCCTATACTATTGGTGTTGTAGAGGAGATGAACCCCTATACTACTGGTGGTGTAGAGGAGATGAACCCCTATACTACTGGTGTTGTAGAGGAGATGAACCCCTATACTACTGGTGGTGTAGAGGAGATGAACCCCTATACTACTGGTGTTGTAGAGGTGAACCCCTATACTACTGGTGTTGTAGAGGAGATGAACCCCTATACTACTGGTGGTGTAGAGGTGATATCCTAGATGAGTCCTGCTATGGAGAGGAGATGAACCCCTATACTACTGGTGGTGTAGAGGAGATGAACCCCTATACTACTGGTGGCGTAGAGGAGATGAACCCCTATACTACTGGTGTTGTAGAGGAGATGAACCCCTATACTGCTGGTGTTGTAGAGGTGAACCCCTATACTACTGGTGTTGTAGAGGAGATGAACCCCTATACTACTGGTGTTGTAGAGGAGATGAACCCCTATACTACTGGTGTTGTAGAGGAGATGAACCCCTATACTACTGGTGTTGTAGAGGAGGTGAACCCCTATACTACTGGTGGTGTAGAGGAAATGAACCCCTATATTACTGGTGGTGTAGAGGAGGTGAACCCCTATACTACTGGTGGTGTAGAGGAGATGAACCCCTATACTACTGGTGGTGTAGAGGAGATAAACCCCTATACTACTGGTGGCGTAGAGGAGGTGAACCCCTATACTACTGGTGTTGTAGAGGAGGTGAACCCCTATACTACTGGTGTTGTAGAGGAGATGAACCCCTATACTGCTGGTGTTGTAGAGGAGATGAACCCCTATACTACTAGTGGTGTAGAGGAGATGAACCCCTATACTGCTGGTGTTGTAGAGGAGGTGAACCCCTATACTGCTGGTGTTGTAGAGGAGATGAACCCCTATACTACTGGTGTTGTAGAGGAGATGAACCCCTATACTACTGGTGTTGTAGAGGTGAACCCTATACTACTCTAGTGGTGTAGAGGAGATGAACCCCTATACTACTGGTGTTGTAGAGGAGGTGAACCCCTATACTACTGGTGTTGTAGAGGAGATGAACCCCTATACTACTGGTGTTGTAGAGGAGATGAACCCCTATACTACTGGTGTTGTAGAGGTGAACCCCTATACTACTGGTGTTGTAGAGGAGGTGAACCCCTATACTACTGGTGTTGTAGAGGAGGTGAACCCCTATACTACTGGTGGTGTAGAGGAGGTGAACCCCTATACTACTGGTGTTGTAGAGGAGGTGAACCCCTATACTACTGGTGTTGTAGAGGAGATTAACCCCTATACTACTGGTGTTGTAGAGGAGGTGAACCCCTATACTACTGGTGTTGTAGAGGAGGTGAACCCCTATACTGCTGGTGTTGTAGAGGAGGTGAACCCCTATACTACTGGTGTTGTAGAGGAGGTGAACCCCTATACTACTGGTGTTGTAGAGGAGATGAAACCCTATACTACTGGTGTTGTAGAGGTGAACCCCTATACTACTGGTGTTGTAGAGGAGATGAACCCCTATACTACTGGTGGTGTAGAGGTGATATCCTAGATGAGTCCTGCTATGGAGAGGAGATGAACCCCTATACTACTGGTGGTGTAGAGGAGATGAACCCCTATACTACTGGTGGCGTAGAGGAGATGAACCCCTATACTACTGGTGTTGTAGAGGAGATGAACCCCTATACTGCTGGTGTTGTAGAGGTGAACCCCTATACTACTGGTGTTGTAGAGGAGATGAACCCCTATACTACTGGTGTTGTAGAGGAGATGAACCCCTATACTACTGGTGTTGTAGAGGAGATGAACCCCTATACTACTGGTGTTGTAGAGGAGGTGAACCCCTATACTACTGGTGGTGTAGAGGAAATGAACCCCTATATTACTGGTGGTGTAGAGGAGGTGAACCCCTATACTACTGGTGGTGTAGAGGAGATGAACCCCTATACTACTGGTGGTGTAGAGGAGATAAACCCCTATACTACTGGTGGCGTAGAGGAGGTGAACCCCTATACTACTGGTGTTGTAGAGGAGGTGAACCCCTATACTACTGGTGTTGTAGAGGAGATGAACCCCTATACTGCTGGTGTTGTAGAGGAGATGAACCCCTATACTACTAGTGGTGTAGAGGAGATGAACCCCTATACTGCTGGTGTTGTAGAGGAGGTGAACCCCTATACTGCTGGTGTTGTAGAGGAGATGAACCCCTATACTACTGGTGTTGTAGAGGAGATGAACCCCTATACTACTGGTGTTGTAGAGGTGAACCCTATACTACTCTAGTGGTGTAGAGGAGATGAACCCCTATACTACTGGTGTTGTAGAGGAGGTGAACCCCTATACTACTGGTGTTGTAGAGGAGATGAACCCCTATACTACTGGTGTTGTAGAGGAGATGAACCCCTATACTACTGGTGTTGTAGAGGTGAACCCCTATACTACTGGTGTTGTAGAGGAGGTGAACCCCTATACTACTGGTGTTGTAGAGGAGGTGAACCCCTATACTACTGGTGGTGTAGAGGAGGTGAACCCCTATACTACTGGTGTTGTAGAGGAGGTGAACCCCTATACTACTGGTGTTGTAGAGGAGATTAACCCCTATACTACTGGTGTTGTAGAGGAGGTGAACCCCTATACTACTGGTGTTGTAGAGGAGGTGAACCCCTATACTGCTGGTGTTGTAGAGGAGGTGAACCCCTATACTACTGGTGTTGTAGAGGAGGTGAACCCCTATACTACTGGTGTTGTAGAGGAGATGAAACCCTATACTACTGGTGTTGTAGAGGTGAACCCCTATACTACTGGTGTTGTAGAGGTGAACCCCTATACTACTGGTGTTGTAGAGGAGATGAACCCCTATACTACTGGTGTTGTAGAGGAGGTGAACCCCTATACTACTGGTGTTGTAGAGGAGATGAACCCCTATACTACTGGTGTTGTAGAGGTGAACCCTATACTACTGGTGTTGTAGAGGAGATGAACCCCTATACTACTGGTGTTGTAGAGGAGATGAACCCCTATACTACTGGTGTTGTAGAGGAGGTGAACCCCTATACTACTGGTGTTGTAGAGGAGGTGAACCCCTATACTACTGGTGTTGTAGAGGAGATGAACCCCTATACTACTGGTGTTGTAGAGGAGATGAACCCCTATACTACTGGTGTTGTAGAGGAGGTGAACCCCTATACTACTGGTGTTGTAGAGGAGATGAACCCCTATACTACTGGTGTTGTAGAGGAGATGAACCCCTATAATACTGGTGTTGTAGAGGAGATGAACCCCTATACTGCTGGTGTTGTAGAAGAGATGAACCCCTATACTGCTGGTGTTGTAGAGGAGATGAACCCCTATATTGCTGGTGTTGTAGAGGAGATGAACCCCTATACTACTGGTGGTGTAGAGGAGATGAACCCCTATACTACTGGTGTTGTAGAGGAGATGAACCCCTATACTGCTGGTGTTGTAGAGGAGGTGAACCCCTATACTACTGGTGTTGTAGAGGAGGTGAACCCCTATACTACTGGTGTTGTAGAGGAGGTGAACCCCTATACTACTGGTGTTGTAGAGGAGGTGAACCCCTATACTACTGGTGTTGTAGAGGAGATGAACCCCTATACTACTATAGTGGTGTAGAGGAGATGAACCCCTATACTACTGGTGTTGTAGAGGAGATGAACCCCTATACTACTCTAGTGGTCTAGATGAGGTGAACCCCTATACTACTGGTGTTGTAGAGGAGGTGAACCCCTATACTACTGGTGTTGTAGAGGAGATGAACCCCTATACTACTATAGTGGTGTAGAGGAGATGAACCCCTATACTACTGGTGTTGTAGAGGAGATGAACCCCTATACTACTCTAGTGGTCTAGATGAGGTGAACCCCTATACTACTGGTGGTGTAGAGGAGATGAACCTCTATACTACTGGTGTTGTAGAGGAAATGAACCCCTATACTACTCTAGTGGTCTAGAGGAGGTGAACCCCTATACTACTCTAGTGGTCTAGATGAGGTGAACCCCTATACTACTGGTGTTGTAGAGGAGATGAACCCCTATACTACTAGTGGTGTAGAGGAGATGAACCCCTATACTACTGGTGGTGTAGAGGAGATGAACCCCTATACTACTGGTGGTGTAGAGGAGATGAACCCCTATACTACTGGTGTTGTAGAGGAGATGAACCCCTATACTACTAGTGGTGTAGAGGAGATGAACCCCTATACTACTGGTGGTGTAGAGGAGATGAACCCCTATACTACTGGTGTTGTAGAGGAGATGAACCCCTATACTACTGGTGGTGTAGAGGAGATGAACCCCTATACTACTGGTGTTGTAGAGGAGATGAACCCCTATACTGCTGGTGTTGTAGAGGAGGTGAACCCCTATACTACTGGTGTTGTAGAGGAGGTGAACCCCTATACTGCTGGTGTTGTAGAGGAGGTGAACCCCTATACTACTGGTGTTGTAGAGGAGGTGAACCCCTATACTACTGGTGTTGTAGTGGAGATGAACCCCTATACTACTGGTGTTGTAGAGGAGATGAACCCCTATACTACTGGTGTTGTAGAGGAGGTGAACCCCTATACTACTGGTGGTGTAGAGGAGATGAACCCCTATACTACTGGTGTTGTAGAGGTGAACCCTATACTACTGGTGTTGTAGAGGAGATGAACCCCTATACTACTGGTGTTGTAGAGGAGATGAACCCCTATACTACTGGTGTTGTAGAGGAGGTGAACCCCTATACTACTGGTGTTGTAGAGGAGGTGAACCCCTATATTACTGGTGTTGTAGAGGAGATGAACCCCTATACTACTGGTGTTGTAGAGGAGATGAACCCCTATACTACTGGTGTTGTAGAGGAGGTGAACCCCTATACTACTGGTGTTGTAGAGGAGATGAACCCCTATACTACTGGTGTTGTAGAGGAGATGAACCCCTATAATACTGGTGTTGTAGAGGAGATGAACCCCTATATTGCTGGTGTTGTAGAGGAGATGAACCCCTATACTACTGGTGGTGTAGAGGAGATGAACCCCTATACTACTGGTGTTGTAGAGGAGATGAACCCCTATACTGCTGGTGTTGTAGAGGAGGTGAACCCCTATACTACTGGTGTTGTAGAGGAGGTGAACCCCTATACTACTGGTGTTGTAGAGGAGGTGAACCCCTATACTACTGGTGTTGTAGAGGAGGTGAACCCCTATACTACTGGTGTTGTAGAGGAGATGAACCCCTATACTACTATAGTGGTGTAGAGGAGATGAACCCCTATACTACTGGTGTTGTAGAGGAGATGAACCCCTATACTACTCTAGTGGTCTAGATGAGGTGAACCCCTATACTACTGGTGTTGTAGAGGAGGTGAACCCCTATACTACTGGTGTTGTAGAGGAGATGAACCCCTATACTACTATAGTGGTGTAGAGGAGATGAACCCCTATACTACTGGTGTTGTAGAGGAGATGAACCCCTATACTACTCTAGTGGTCTAGATGAGGTGAACCCCTATACTACTGGTGGTGTAGAGGAGATGAACCCCTATACTACTGGTGTTGTAGAGGAAATGAACCCCTATACTACTCTAGTGGTCTAGAGGAGGTGAACCCCTATACTACTCTAGTGGTCTAGATGAGGTGAACCCCTATACTACTGGTGTTGTAGAGGAGATGAACCCCTATACTACTAGTGGTGTAGAGGAGATGAACCCCTATACTACTGGTGGTGTAGAGGAGATGAACCCCTATACTACTGGTGGTGTAGAGGAGATGAACCCCTATACTACTGGTGTTGTAGAGGAGATGAACCCCTATACTACTAGTGGTGTAGAGGAGATGAACCCCTATACTACTGGTGGTGTAGAGGAGATGAACCCCTATACTACTGGTGGTGTAGAGGAGATGAACCCCTATACTATTGGTGTTGTAGAGGAGATGAACCCCTATACTACTGGTGGTGTAGAGGAGATGAACCCCTATACTACCGGTGTTGTAGAGGAGATGAACCCCTATACTACTGGTGTTGTAGAAGAGATGAACCCCTATACTACTGGTGTTGTAGAGGAGATGAACCCCTATACTACTGGTGTTGTAGAGGAGATGAACCCCTATACTACTAGTGGTGTAGAGGAGATGAACCCCTATACTACTGGTGGTGTAGAGGAGATGAACCCCTATACTACTGGTGGTGTAGAGGAGATGAACCCCTATACTATTGGTGTTGTAGAGGAGATGAACCCCTATACTACTGGTGGTGTAGAGGAGATGAACCCCTATACTACCGGTGTTGTAGAGGAGATGAACCCCTATACTACTGGTGTTGTAGAAGAGATGAACCCCTATACTACTGGTGTTGTAGAGGAGATGAACCCCTATACTACTGGTGTTGTAGAGGAGATTAACCCCTATACTACTGGTGGTGTAGAGGAGGTGAACCCCTATACTACTGGTGTTGTAGAGGTGAACCCCTATACTACTGGTGTTGTAGAGGAGGTGAACCCCTATACTACTGGTGTTGTAGAGGAGGTGAACCCCTATACTACTGGTGTTGTAGAAGAGATGAACCCCTATACTACTCTAGTGGTGTAGAGGAGATGAACCCCTATACTACTGGTGTTGTAGAGGTGAACCCCTATACTACTGGTGTTGTAGAGGAGGTGAACCCCTATACTACTGGTGTTGTAGAGGAGGTGAACCCCTATACTACTAGTGGTGTAGAGGAGATGAACCCCTATACTACTGGTGTTGTAGAGGAGATGAACCCCTATACTACTGGTGTTGTAGAGGAGATGAACCCCTATACTACTGGTGTTGTAGAGGAGATGAACCCCTATACTACTGGTGGTGTAGAGGAGATGAACCCCTATACTACTGGTGTTGTAGAGGAGGTGAACCCCTATACTACTGGTGTTGTAGAGGAGGTGAACCCCTATACTACTGGTGTTGTAGAGGAGATGAACCCCTATACTACTAGTGGTGTAGAGGAGATGAACCCCTATACTACTGGTGGTGTAGAGGAGATGAACCCCTATACTACTGGTGTTGTAGAGGAGGTGAACCCCTATACTACTAGTGGTGTAGAGGAGATGAACCCCTATACTACTGGTGTTGTAGAGGAGATGAACCCCTATACTACTGGTGTTGTAGAGGAGATGAACCCCTATACTACTGGTGTTGTAGAGGAGATGAACCCCTATACTACTAGTGGTGTAGAGGAGATGAACCCCTATACTACTGGTGTTGTAGAGATGAACCCCTATACTACTGGTGTTGTAGAGGAGATGAACCCCTATACTACTGGTGTTGTAGAGGAGATGAACCCCTATACTACTAGTGGTGTAGAGGAGATGAACCCCTATACTACTGGTGTTGTAGAGGAGATGAACCCCTATACTACTCTAGTGGTCTAGGTGAGGTGAACCCCTATACTACTGGTGTTGTAGAGGAGATGAACCCCTATACTACTCTAGTGGTCTAGGTGAGGTGAACCCCTATACTACTGGTGTTGTAGAGGTGAACCCTATACTACTGGTGTTGTAGAGGAGGTGAACCCCTATACTACTCTAGTGGTCTAGGTGAGGTGAACCCCTATACTACTGGTGTTGTAGAGGTGAACCCTATACTACTGGTGGTGTAGAGGAGATGAACCCCTATACTACTGGTGGTGTAGAGGAGATGAACCCCTATACTACTGGTGTTGTAGAGGAGGTGAACCCCTATACTACTAGTGGTGTAGAGGAGATGAACCCCTATACTACTGGTGGTGTAGAGGAGATGAACCCCTATACTACTGGTGTTGTAGAGGAGGTGAACCCCTATACTACTAGTGGTGTAGAGGAGATGAACCCCTATACTACTGGTGTTGTAGAGGAGATGAACCCCTATACTACTGGTGTTGTAGAGGAGATGAACCCCTATACTACTGGTGTTGTAGAGGAGATGAACCCCTATACTACTAGTGGTGTAGAGGAGATGAACCCCTATACTACTGGTGTTGTAGAGATGAACCCCTATACTACTGGTGTTGTAGAGGAGATGAACCCCTATACTACTGGTGTTGTAGAGGAGATGAACCCCTATACTACTAGTGGTGTAGAGGAGATGAACCCCTATACTACTGGTGTTGTAGAGGAGATGAACCCCTATACTACTCTAGTGGTCTAGGTGAGGTGAACCCCTATACTACTCTAGTGGTCTAGGTGAGGTGAACCCCTATACTACTGGTGTTGTAGAGGAGATGAACCCCTATACTACTCTAGTGGTCTAGGTGAGGTGAACCCCTATACTACTGGTGTTGTAGAGAAGATGAACCCCTATACTACTGGTGGTGTAGAGGAGGTGAACCCCTATACTACTGGTGTTGTAGAGGAGGTGAACCCCTATACTACTCTAGTGGTCTAGGTGAGGTGAACCCCTTTACTACTGGTGTTGTAGAGGTGAACCCTATACTACTGGTGTTGTAGAGGAGATGAACCCCTATACTACTGGTGTTGTAGAGGAGATGAACCCCTATACTACTGGTGTTGTAGAGGAGGTGAACCCCTATACTACTGGTGTTGTAGAGGAGATGAACCCCTATACTACTGGTGTTGTAGAGGAGGTGAACCCCTATACTACTGGTGTTGTAGAGGAGATGAACCCCTATACTACTGGTGTTGTAGAGGAGGTGAACCCCTATACTACTGGTGTTGTAGAGGAGGTGAACCCCTATACTACTGGTGGTGTAGAGGAGGTGAACCCCTATACTGCTGGTGGTGTAGAGGAGATGAACCCCTATACTACTGGTGTTGTAGAGGAGATGAACCCCTATACTACTGTTGGTGTAGAGGAGATAAACCCCTATACTACTGGTGGTGTAGAGGAGGTGAACCCCTATACTGCTGGTGGTGTAGAGGTGAACCCCTATACTACTGGTGTTGTAGAGGAGGTGAACCCCTATACTGCTGGTGGTGTAGAGGAGATGAACCCCTATACTACTGGTGTTGTAGAGGAGGTGAACCCCTATACTGCTGGTGGTGTAGAGGAGATGAACCCCTATACTACTGGTGTTGTAGAGGAGATGAACCCCTATACTACTAGTGGTGTAGAGGAGATGAACCCCTATACTACTGGTGTTGTAGAGGAGGTGAACCCCTATACTACTGGTGTTGTAGAGGAGGTGAACCCCTATACTACTGGTGTTGTAGAGGAGATGAACCCCTATACTACTCTAGTGGTCTAGGTGAGGTGAATCCCTATACTACTGGTGTTGTAGAGGAGGTGAACCCCTATACTACTCTAGTGGTCTAGGTGAGGTGAATCCCTATACTACTGGTGTTGTAGAGGAGATGAATCCCTATACTACTGGTGTTGTAGAGGAGGTGAACCCCTATACTACTGGTGTTGTAGAGGAGATGAACCCCTATACTACTGGTGTTGTAGAGGAGGTGAACCCCTATACTACTGGTGTTGTAGAGGAGGTGAACCCCTATACTACTGGTGTTGTAGAGGAGGTGAACCCCTATACTACTGGTGTTGTAGAGGAGATGAACCCCTATACTACTGGTGTTGTAGAGGAGGTGAACCCCTATACTACTGGTGTTGTAGAGGAGGTGAACCCCTATACTACTGGTGGTGTAGAGGAGGTGAACCCCTATACTGCTGGTGGTGTAGAGGAGATGAACCCCTATACTACTGGTGTTGTAGAGGAGATGAACCCCTATACTACTGGTGGTGTAGAGGAGATAAACCCCTATACTACTGGTGGTGTAGAGGAGGTGAACCCCTATACTGCTGGTGGTGTAGAGGTGAACCCCTATACTACTGGTGTTGTAGAGGAGGTGAACCCCTATACTGCTGGTGGTGTAGAGGAGATGAACCCCTATACTACTGGTGTTGTAGAGGAGGTGAACCCCTATACTGCTGGTGGTGTAGAGGAGATGAACCCCTATACTACTGGTGTTGTAGAGGAGATGAACCCCTATACTACTAGTGGTGTAGAGGAGATGAACCCCTATACTACTGGTGTTGTAGAGGAGATGAACCCCTATACTACTGGTGTTGTAGAGGAGGTGAACCCCTATACTACTGGTGTTGTAGAGGAGATGAACCCCTATACTACTCTAGTGGTCTAGGTGAGGTGAATCCCTATACTACTGGTGTTGTAGAGGAGGTGAACCCCTATACTACTCTAGTGGTCTAGGTGAGGTGAATCCCTATACTACTGGTGTTGTAGAGGAGATGAATCCCTATACTACTGGTGTTGTAGAGGAGGTGAACCCCTATACTACTGGTGTTGTAGAGGAGATGAACCCCTATACTACTGGTGTTGTAGAGGAGGTGAACCCCTATACTACTGGTGTTGTAGAGGAGATGAACCCCTATACTACTGGTGTTGTAGAGGAGGTGAACCCCTATACTACTGGTGGTGTAGAGGAGATGAACCCCTATACTACTGGTGTTGTAGAGGAGGTGAACCCCTATACTACTGGTGTTGTAGAGGAGATGAACCCCTATACTACTGGTGTTGTAGAGGAGATGAACCCCTATACTACTGGTGTTGTAGAGGAGATGAACCCCTATACTACTGGTGTTGTAGAGGAGGTGAACCCCTATACCACTGGTGTTGTAGAGGAGGTGAACCCCTATACTACTCTAGTGGTCTAGGTGAGGTGAACCCCTATACTACTGGTGTTGTAGAGGAGATGAACCCCTATACTACTCTAGTGGTCTAGGTGAGGTGAACCCCTATACTACTGGTGTTGTAGAGGAGATGAACCCCTATACTACTCTAGTGGTCTAGGTGAGGTGAACCCCTATACTACTGGTGTTGTAGAGGAGATGAACCCCTATACTACTGGTGTTGTAGAGGAGATGAACCCCTATACTACTGGTGGTGTAGAGGAGATGAACCCCTATACTACTGGTGTTGTAGAAGATGTGAACCCCTATACTACTCTAGTGGTCTAGGTGAGGTGAATCCCTATACTACTGGTGTTGTAGAGGTGAACCCTATACTACTGGTGTTGTAGAGGAGGTGAACCCCTATACTACTCTAGTGGTCTAGGTGAGGTGAATCCCTATACTACTGGTGTTGTAGAGGAGATGAATCCCTATACTACTGGTGTTGTAGAGGAGGTGAACCCCTATACTACTGGTGTTGTAGAGGAGATGAACCCCTATACTACTGGTGTTGTAGAGGAGATGAACCCCTATACTACTGGTGTTGTAGAGGAGGTGAACCCCTATACTACTGGTGGTGTAGAGGAGATGAATCCCTATACTACTGGTGGTGTAGAGGAGATGAACCCCTATACTACTGGTGTTGTAGAGGAGGTGAACCCCTATACTACTGGTGTTGTAGAGGAGATGAACCCCTATACTACTGGTGTTGTAGAGGAGATGAACCCCTATACTACTGGTGTTGTAGAGGAGATGAACCCCTATACTACTGGTGTTGTAGAGGAGGTGAACCCCTATACTACTGGTGTTGTAGAGGAGGTGAACCCCTATACTACTGGTGTTGTAGAGGAGATGAACCCCTATACTACTGGTGTTGTAGAGGAGGTGAACCCCTATACTACTGGTGTTGTAGAGGAGGTGAACCCCTATACTACTGGTGGTGTAGAGGAGATGAACCCCTATACTACTCTAGTGGTGTAGAGGAGATTAACCCCTATACTACTGGTGGTGTAGAGGAGATGAACCCCTATACTACTGGTGTTGTAGAGGAGATGAACCCCTATACTACTGGTGGTGTAGAGGAGATGAACCCCTATACTACTTGTGGTGTAGAGGAGATGAACCCCTATACTACTGGTGGTGTAGAGGAGATGAACCCCTATACTACTGGTGGTGTAGAGGAGATGAACCCCTATACTACTGGTGTTGTAGAGGCGATATCCTAGATGAGTCCTGCTATGGAGAGGAGATTAACCTCTAAACTACCGGTGTTGTAGAGGAGGTGAACCCCTATACTACTGGTGGTGTAGAGGAGATGAACCCCTATACTACTCTAGTGGTGTAGAGGAGATTAACCCCTATACTACTGGTGGTGTAGAGGAGATGAACCCCTATACTACTGGTGTTGTAGAGGAGATGAACCCCTATACTACTGGTGGTGTAGAGGAGATGAACCCCTATACTACTTGTGGTGTAGAGGAGGTGAACCCCTATACTACTGGTGTTGTAGAGGAGATGAACCCCTATACTACTGGTGTTGTAGAGGAGATGAACCCCTATACTACTGGTGTTGTAGAGGTGAACCCCTATACTACTGGTGTTGTAGAGGAGGTGAACCCCTATACTACTGGTGTTGTAGAGGAGGTGAACCCCTATACTACTGGTGGTGTAGAGGAGGTGAACCCCTATACTACTGGTGTTGTAGAGGAGGTGAACCCCTATACTACTGGTGTTGTAGAGGAGATTAACCCCTATACTACTGGTGTTGTAGAGGAGGTGAACCCCTATACTACTGGTGTTGTAGAGGAGGTGAACCCCTATACTGCTGGTGTTGTAGAGGAGGTGAACCCCTATACTACTGGTGTTGTAGAGGAGGTGAACCCCTATACTACTGGTGTTGTAGAGGAGATGAAACCCTATACTACTGGTGTTGTAGAGGTGAACCCCTATACTACTGGTGTTGTAGAGGTGAACCCCTATACTACTGGTGTTGTAGAGGAGATGAACCCCTATACTACTGGTGTTGTAGAGGAGGTGAACCCCTATACTACTGGTGTTGTAGAGGAGATGAACCCCTATACTACTGGTGTTGTAGAGGTGAACCCTATACTACTGGTGTTGTAGAGGAGATGAACCCCTATACTACTGGTGTTGTAGAGGAGATGAACCCCTATACTACTGGTGTTGTAGAGGAGGTGAACCCCTATACTACTGGTGTTGTAGAGGAGGTGAACCCCTATACTACTGGTGTTGTAGAGGAGATGAACCCCTATACTACTGGTGTTGTAGAGGAGATGAACCCCTATACTACTGGTGTTGTAGAGGAGGTGAACCCCTATACTACTGGTGTTGTAGAGGAGATGAACCCCTATACTACTGGTGTTGTAGAGGAGATGAACCCCTATAATACTGGTGTTGTAGAGGAGATGAACCCCTATACTGCTGGTGTTGTAGAAGAGATGAACCCCTATACTGCTGGTGTTGTAGAGGAGATGAACCCCTATATTGCTGGTGTTGTAGAGGAGATGAACCCCTATACTACTGGTGGTGTAGAGGAGATGAACCCCTATACTACTGGTGTTGTAGAGGAGATGAACCCCTATACTGCTGGTGTTGTAGAGGAGGTGAACCCCTATACTACTGGTGTTGTAGAGGAGGTGAACCCCTATACTACTGGTGTTGTAGAGGAGGTGAACCCCTATACTACTGGTGTTGTAGAGGAGGTGAACCCCTATACTACTGGTGTTGTAGAGGAGATGAACCCCTATACTACTATAGTGGTGTAGAGGAGATGAACCCCTATACTACTGGTGTTGTAGAGGAGATGAACCCCTATACTACTCTAGTGGTCTAGATGAGGTGAACCCCTATACTACTGGTGTTGTAGAGGAGGTGAACCCCTATACTACTGGTGTTGTAGAGGAGATGAACCCCTATACTACTATAGTGGTGTAGAGGAGATGAACCCCTATACTACTGGTGTTGTAGAGGAGATGAACCCCTATACTACTCTAGTGGTCTAGATGAGGTGAACCCCTATACTACTGGTGGTGTAGAGGAGATGAACCTCTATACTACTGGTGTTGTAGAGGAAATTAACCCCTATACTACTCTAGTGGTCTAGAGGAGGTGAACCCCTATACTACTCTAGTGGTCTAGATGAGGTGAACCCCTATACTACTGGTGTTGTAGAGGAGATGAACCCCTATACTACTAGTGGTGTAGAGGAGATGAACCCCTATACTACTGGTGGTGTAGAGGAGATGAACCCCTATACTACTGGTGGTGTAGAGGAGATGAACCCCTATACTACTGGTGTTGTAGAGGAGATGAACCCCTATACTACTAGTGGTGTAGAGGAGATGAACCCCTATACTACTGGTGGTGTAGAGGAGATGAACCCCTATACTACTGGTGTTGTAGAGGAGATGAACCCCTATACTACTGGTGGTGTAGAGGAGATGAACCCCTATACTACTGGTGTTGTAGAGGAGATGAACCCCTATACTGCTGGTGTTGTAGAGGAGGTGAACCCCTATACTACTGGTGTTGTAGAGGAGGTGAACCCCTATACTGCTGGTGTTGTAGAGGAGGTGAACCCCTATACTACTGGTGTTGTAGAGGAGGTGAACCCCTATACTACTGGTGTTGTAGTGGAGATGAACCCCTATACTACTGGTGTTGTAGAGGAGATGAACCCCTATACTACTGGTGTTGTAGAGGAGGTGAACCCCTATACTACTGGTGGTGTAGAGGAGATGAACCCCTATACTACTGGTGTTGTAGAGGTGAACCCTATACTACTGGTGTTGTAGAGGAGATGAACCCCTATACTACTGGTGTTGTAGAGGAGATGAACCCCTATACTACTGGTGTTGTAGAGGAGGTGAACCCCTATACTACTGGTGTTGTAGAGGAGGTGAACCCCTATATTACTGGTGTTGTAGAGGAGATGAACCCCTATACTACTGGTGTTGTAGAGGAGATGAACCCCTATACTACTGGTGTTGTAGAGGAGGTGAACCCCTATACTACTGGTGTTGTAGAGGAGATGAACCCCTATACTACTGGTGTTGTAGAGGAGATGAACCCCTATAATACTGGTGTTGTAGAGGAGATGAACCCCTATATTGCTGGTGTTGTAGAGGAGATGAACCCCTATACTACTGGTGGTGTAGAGGAGATGAACCCCTATACTACTGGTGTTGTAGAGGAGATGAACCCCTATACTGCTGGTGTTGTAGAGGAGGTGAACCCCTATACTACTGGTGTTGTAGAGGAGGTGAACCCCTATACTACTGGTGTTGTAGAGGAGGTGAACCCCTATACTACTGGTGTTGTAGAGGAGGTGAACCCCTATACTACTGGTGTTGTAGAGGAGATGAACCCCTATACTACTATAGTGGTGTAGAGGAGATGAACCCCTATACTACTGGTGTTGTAGAGGAGATGAACCCCTATACTACTCTAGTGGTCTAGATGAGGTGAACCCCTATACTACTGGTGTTGTAGAGGAGGTGAACCCCTATACTACTGGTGTTGTAGAGGAGATGAACCCCTATACTACTATAGTGGTGTAGAGGAGATGAACCCCTATACTACTGGTGTTGTAGAGGAGATGAACCCCTATACTACTCTAGTGGTCTAGATGAGGTGAACCCCTATACTACTGGTGGTGTAGAGGAGATGAACCCCTATACTACTGGTGTTGTAGAGGAAATGAACCCCTATACTACTCTAGTGGTCTAGAGGAGGTGAACCCCTATACTACTCTAGTGGTCTAGATGAGGTGAACCCCTATACTACTGGTGTTGTAGAGGAGATGAACCCCTATACTACTAGTGGTGTAGAGGAGATGAACCCCTATACTACTGGTGGTGTAGAGGAGATGAACCCCTATACTACTGGTGGTGTAGAGGAGATGAACCCCTATACTACTGGTGTTGTAGAGGAGATGAACCCCTATACTACTAGTGGTGTAGAGGAGATGAACCCCTATACTACTGGTGGTGTAGAGGAGATGAACCCCTATACTACTGGTGGTGTAGAGGAGATGAACCCCTATACTATTGGTGTTGTAGAGGAGATGAACCCCTATACTACTGGTGGTGTAGAGGAGATGAACCCCTATACTACCGGTGTTGTAGAGGAGATGAACCCCTATACTACTGGTGTTGTAGAAGAGATGAACCCCTATACTACTGGTGTTGTAGAGGAGATGAACCCCTATACTACTGGTGTTGTAGAGGAGATGAACCCCTATACTACTAGTGGTGTAGAGGAGATGAACCCCTATACTACTGGTGGTGTAGAGGAGATGAACCCCTATACTACTGGTGGTGTAGAGGAGATGAACCCCTATACTATTGGTGTTGTAGAGGAGATGAACCCCTATACTACTGGTGGTGTAGAGGAGATGAACCCCTATACTACCGGTGTTGTAGAGGAGATGAACCCCTATACTACTGGTGTTGTAGAAGAGATGAACCCCTATACTACTGGTGTTGTAGAGGAGATGAACCCCTATACTACTGGTGTTGTAGAGGAGATTAACCCCTATACTACTGGTGGTGTAGAGGAGGTGAACCCCTATACTACTGGTGTTGTAGAGGTGAACCCCTATACTACTGGTGTTGTAGAGGAGGTGAACCCCTATACTACTGGTGTTGTAGAGGAGGTGAACCCCTATACTACTGGTGTTGTAGAAGAGATGAACCCCTATACTACTCTAGTGGTGTAGAGGAGATGAACCCCTATACTACTGGTGTTGTAGAGGTGAACCCCTATACTACTGGTGTTGTAGAGGAGGTGAACCCCTATACTACTGGTGTTGTAGAGGAGGTGAACCCCTATACTACTAGTGGTGTAGAGGAGATGAACCCCTATACTACTGGTGTTGTAGAGGAGATGAACCCCTATACTACTGGTGTTGTAGAGGAGATGAACCCCTATACTACTGGTGTTGTAGAGGAGATGAACCCCTATACTACTGGTGGTGTAGAGGAGATGAACCCCTATACTACTGGTGTTGTAGAGGAGGTGAACCCCTATACTACTGGTGTTGTAGAGGAGGTGAACCCCTATACTACTGGTGTTGTAGAGGAGATGAACCCCTATACTACTAGTGGTGTAGAGGAGATGAACCCCTATACTACTGGTGGTGTAGAGGAGATGAACCCCTATACTACTGGTGTTGTAGAGGAGGTGAACCCCTATACTACTAGTGGTGTAGAGGAGATGAACCCCTATACTACTGGTGTTGTAGAGGAGATGAACCCCTATACTACTGGTGTTGTAGAGGAGATGAACCCCTATACTACTGGTGTTGTAGAGGAGATGAACCCCTATACTACTAGTGGTGTAGAGGAGATGAACCCCTATACTACTGGTGTTGTAGAGATGAACCCCTATACTACTGGTGTTGTAGAGGAGATGAACCCCTATACTACTGGTGTTGTAGAGGAGATGAACCCCTATACTACTAGTGGTGTAGAGGAGATGAACCCCTATACTACTGGTGTTGTAGAGGAGATGAACCCCTATACTACTCTAGTGGTCTAGGTGAGGTGAACCCCTATACTACTGGTGTTGTAGAGGAGATGAACCCCTATACTACTCTAGTGGTCTAGGTGAGGTGAACCCCTATACTACTGGTGTTGTAGAGGTGAACCCTATACTACTGGTGTTGTAGAGGAGGTGAACCCCTATACTACTCTAGTGGTCTAGGTGAGGTGAACCCCTATACTACTGGTGTTGTAGAGGTGAACCCTATACTACTGGTGGTGTAGAGGAGATGAACCCCTATACTACTGGTGGTGTAGAGGAGATGAACCCCTATACTACTGGTGTTGTAGAGGAGGTGAACCCCTATACTACTAGTGGTGTAGAGGAGATGAACCCCTATACTACTGGTGGTGTAGAGGAGATGAACCCCTATACTACTGGTGTTGTAGAGGAGGTGAACCCCTATACTACTAGTGGTGTAGAGGAGATGAACCCCTATACTACTGGTGTTGTAGAGGAGATGAACCCCTATACTACTGGTGTTGTAGAGGAGATGAACCCCTATACTACTGGTGTTGTAGAGGAGATGAACCCCTATACTACTAGTGGTGTAGAGGAGATGAACCCCTATACTACTGGTGTTGTAGAGATGAACCCCTATACTACTGGTGTTGTAGAGGAGATGAACCCCTATACTACTGGTGTTGTAGAGGAGATGAACCCCTATACTACTAGTGGTGTAGAGGAGATGAACCCCTATACTACTGGTGTTGTAGAGGAGATGAACCCCTATACTACTCTAGTGGTCTAGGTGAGGTGAACCCCTATACTACTCTAGTGGTCTAGGTGAGGTGAACCCCTATACTACTGGTGTTGTAGAGGAGATGAACCCCTATACTACTCTAGTGGTCTAGGTGAGGTGAACCCCTATACTACTGGTGTTGTAGAGAAGATGAACCCCTATACTACTGGTGGTGTAGAGGAGGTGAACCCCTATACTACTGGTGTTGTAGAGGAGGTGAACCCCTATACTGCTGGTGTTGTAGAGATGAACCCCTATACTACTGGTGTTGTAGAGGAGGTGAACCCCTATACTACTGGTGGTGTAGAGGAGGTGAACCCCTATACTGCTGGTGGTGTAGAGGAGATGAACCCCTATACTACTGGTGTTGTAGAGGAGATGAACCCCTATACTACTGTTGGTGTAGAGGAGATAAACCCCTATACTACTGGTGGTGTAGAGGAGGTGAACCCCTATACTGCTGGTGGTGTAGAGGTGAACCCCTATACTACTGGTGTTGTAGAGGAGGTGAACCCCTATACTGCTGGTGGTGTAGAGGAGATGAACCCCTATACTACTGGTGTTGTAGAGGAGGTGAACCCCTATACTGCTGGTGGTGTAGAGGAGATGAACCCCTATACTACTGGTGTTGTAGAGGAGATGAACCCCTATACTACTAGTGGTGTAGAGGAGATGAACCCCTATACTACTGGTGTTGTAGAGGAGGTGAACCCCTATACTACTGGTGTTGTAGAGGAGGTGAACCCCTATACTACTGGTGTTGTAGAGGAGATGAACCCCTATACTACTCTAGTGGTCTAGGTGAGGTGAATCCCTATACTACTGGTGTTGTAGAGGAGGTGAACCCCTATACTACTCTAGTGGTCTAGGTGAGGTGAATCCCTATACTACTGGTGTTGTAGAGGAGATGAATCCCTATACTACTGGTGTTGTAGAGGAGGTGAACCCCTATACTACTGGTGTTGTAGAGGAGATGAACCCCTATACTACTGGTGTTGTAGAGGAGGTGAACCCCTATACTACTGGTGTTGTAGAGGAGGTGAACCCCTATACTACTGGTGTTGTAGAGGAGGTGAACCCCTATACTACTGGTGTTGTAGAGGAGATGAACCCCTATACTACTGGTGTTGTAGAGGAGGTGAACCCCTATACTACTGGTGTTGTAGAGGAGGTGAACCCCTATACTACTGGTGGTGTAGAGGAGGTGAACCCCTATACTGCTGGTGGTGTAGAGGAGATGAACCCCTATACTACTGGTGTTGTAGAGGAGATGAACCCCTATACTACTGGTGGTGTAGAGGAGATAAACCCCTATACTACTGGTGGTGTAGAGGAGGTGAACCCCTATACTGCTGGTGGTGTAGAGGTGAACCCCTATACTACTGGTGTTGTAGAGGAGGTGAACCCCTATACTGCTGGTGGTGTAGAGGAGATGAACCCCTATACTACTGGTGTTGTAGAGGAGGTGAACCCCTATACTGCTGGTGGTGTAGAGGAGATGAACCCCTATACTACTGGTGTTGTAGAGGAGATGAACCCCTATACTACTAGTGGTGTAGAGGAGATGAACCCCTATACTACTGGTGTTGTAGAGGAGATGAACCCCTATACTACTGGTGTTGTAGAGGAGGTGAACCCCTATACTACTGGTGTTGTAGAGGAGATGAACCCCTATACTACTCTAGTGGTCTAGGTGAGGTGAATCCCTATACTACTGGTGTTGTAGAGGAGGTGAACCCCTATACTACTCTAGTGGTCTAGGTGAGGTGAATCCCTATACTACTGGTGTTGTAGAGGAGATGAATCCCTATACTACTGGTGTTGTAGAGGAGGTGAACCCCTATACTACTGGTGTTGTAGAGGAGATGAACCCCTATACTACTGGTGTTGTAGAGGAGGTGAACCCCTATACTACTGGTGGTGTAGAGGAGATGAACCCCTATACTACTGGTGTTGTAGAGGAGGTGAACCCCTATACTACTGGTGTTGTAGAGGAGATGAACCCCTATACTACTGGTGTTGTAGAGGAGATGAACCCCTATACTACTGGTGTTGTAGAGGAAATGAACCCCTATACTACTGGTGTTGTAGAGGAGGTGAACCCCTATACCACTGGTGTTGTAGAGGAGGTGAACCCCTATACTACTCTAGTGGTCTAGGTGAGGTGAACCCCTATACTACTGGTGTTGTAGAGGAGATGAACCCCTATACTACTCTAGTGGTCTAGGTGAGGTGAACCCCTATACTACTGGTGTTGTAGAGGAGATGAACCCCTATACTACTCTAGTGGTCTAGGTGAGGTGAACCCCTATACTACTGGTGTTGTAGAGGAGATGAACCCCTATACTACTGGTGTTGTAGAGGAGATGAACCCCTATACTACTGGTGGTGTAGAGGAGATGAACCCCTATACTACTGGTGTTGTAGAAGAGGTGAACCCCTATACTACTCTAGTGGTCTAGGTGAGGTGAATCCCTATACTACTGGTGTTGTAGAGGTGAACCCTATACTACTGGTGTTGTAGAGGAGGTGAACCCCTATACTACTCTAGTGGTCTAGGTGAGGTGAATCCCTATACTACTGGTGTTGTAGAGGAGATGAATCCCTATACTACTGGTGTTGTAGAGGAGGTGAACCCCTATACTACTGGTGTTGTAGAGGAGATGAACCCCTATACTACTGGTGTTGTAGAGGAGATGAACCCCTATACTACTGGTGTTGTAGAGGAGGTGAACCCCTATACTACTGGTGGTGTAGAGGAGATGAATCCCTATACTACTGGTGGTGTAGAGGAGATGAACCCCTATACTACTGGTGTTGTAGAGGAGGTGAACCCCTATACTACTGGTGTTGTAGAGGAGATGAACCCCTATACTACTGGTGTTGTAGAGGAGATGAACCCCTATACTACTGGTGTTGTAGAGGAGATGAACCCCTATACTACTGGTGTTGTAGAGGAGGTGAACCCCTATACTACTGGTGTTGTAGAGGAGGTGAACCCCTATACTACTGGTGTTGTAGAGGAGATGAACCCCTATACTACTGGTGTTGTAGAGGAGGTGAACCCCTATACTACTGGTGTTGTAGAGGAGGTGAACCCCTATACTACTGGTGGTGTAGAGGAGATGAACCCCTATACTACTCTAGTGGTGTAGAGGAGATTAACCCCTATACTACTGGTGGTGTAGAGGAGATGAACCCCTATACTACTGGTGTTGTAGAGGAGATGAACCCCTATACTACTGGTGGTGTAGAGGAGATGAACCCCTATACTACTTGTGGTGTAGAGGAGATGAACCCCTATACTACTGGTGGTGTAGAGGAGATGAACCCCTATACTACTGGTGGTGTAGAGGAGATGAACCCCTATACTACTGGTGTTGTAGAGGCGATATCCTAGATGAGTCCTGCTATGGAGAGGAGATTAACCTCTAAACTACCGGTGTTGTAGAGGTGATATCCTAGATGAGTCCTGCTATGGAGAGGTCTATATTAATTATGTTCTATATTTTTAATAACACATGTTTATTATTAGTCATCCACTTCCCAGGGTAAGTGGTCTTTAATCTTTCAGTAGGCTTCAGCAGGGGCATTTATAACCTGCTTGAAGCATGGTGTATGTGTGTGTGTTGTCACCAGCCTGTACAGTGTGAAGCTATTTTGACTGGTAAGGGGGGTGACTGCGTTTTGTGGTAGTGATGGCATTCCTCTCTTCTTACAACTGCTAAAGTTCCAACCTTAAGCCTCGTTCACATTACCCATAAGTGCTCTTGGCTTGCTTGACTTGCTATAAAGTTAGAGAAACAAGTTGAGGAAAGAAAAAGTAACGAAACATAACATGTTTCATCACCTGAAATAATATATTTATCCTGTCTTGAATAAAAAGGTCATATTTTGCAATATCCCAAAATAAATGCAATCTCTGAGGAGAGACAGGCTGTCCTCCATCTTGCCTTACAAAACACTACACTGGTCTGTTCAGTAGCGGGACAATCTCTGAGGAGAGACAGAGTGTCCTCCATCTTGCCTTACAAAACACTACACTGGTCTGTTCAGTAGCGGGACAATCTCTGAGGAGAGACAGGGTGTCCTCCATCTTGCCTTACAAAACACTACACTGGTCTGTTCAGTAGCGGGACAATCTCTGAGGAGAGACAGAGTGTCCTCCATCTTGCCTTACAAAACACTACACTGGTCTGTTCAGTAGCGGGACAAGACTTTGTGAAGATGACGTAGGGCTTAATGAAATACGTCACGATGTAAACGGGGAATTAGGGAGTCCGTCATGACACATCTTCTCTTAACAACTGCTACAACCTTAGAGAGGCAGTCATGCAAATAGAAGTTAAATCCCAAACGAGGGAATACAACACAAGGATTGTGCAATGTTGACAGGATGAGTTGAGTCACTGTAAACATACCTAAGAGACTGTATAGGGATGGCTCACAACTTTAAAAACATCTACACCATACAGGGCATTCACAAAGTATTCAGACCTTTACTCTGTCCACATTTTGTTACGTTACAGCCTTATTCTAAAATGGATTCAATAAAACATTTTCCTCATCAATCTACACACAATACCCCATAATGACAAAGCAAAAATCGTTTTTTAGAACTTTTAGCAAATGTATATTTAAAAAATAAAAACAGGTTCCTAATTTACGTAAGTATTCAGAACCTGATTTGGGAAGGAACACACATGTCTATATAAGGTCCCACAGTTGACCGTGCATGTCAGAGCAAAAACCAAGCCCTGAGGTGGAAGGAATTGTCCGTAGAGCTCAGAGACAGGATTGTGTCGAGGTACAGATCTGGGGAAGGGTACCAAAAAATGTCAGCAGCATTGAAGATCCCCAAGAACACAATGGCCTCCATCATTCTTAAATGGAAGAAGTTTGGAACCACTAAGACTCTTCCTAGAGCTGGCCTCCCGGCCAAACTGAGCAATCGGGGGAGAAGGACCTTCTGATGAAACCAAGATTGAACTCTTTGGCCTGAATGCCAAGTGTCACGTCTGGAGGAAACCTGGTATCATCCCTACGGTGAAGCTTGGTGGTGGCAGCATCATGCTGTTGGGATGTTTTTCAGCGACAGTGACTGGGAGACTAGCCAGGATCGAAGGCAAGATGAACGGAGCAAAATACAGAGATATTCTTGATGAAAACCTGCTCCAGAGCGTACCTCACTGGGTCGAGGGTTCACCTTCCAACAGGACAACGACCCTAAGCACACAGCCAAGACAACGCAGGAGTGGCTTTGGGACAAGTCTCAATGTTCTTGAGTGGCCCAGCCAGAGCCCGGACTTGAACCTGATCGAACACCTCCTGGAGAGACCTAAAAATAGCTGTGTAGTAACGTTCCCCATCCAACCTGACACAGCTTGAGAGGATCTGCAGAGAAGAATGGGAGAAACTCCCCAAATACAGGTGTGCCAAGCTTGTAGCGTCATACCCAAGAAGACTTGAGGCTGTAATCGCTGCCAAAGGTGCTTCAATAAAGTACAGAGTAAATGGTCTGAATACTTATGTAAATGTAATATTTCTGTTTTACATTTTTTTATTCATTTGCTAAGATTTCTAAATCTGTTTTTGATTTGTCATTATAGGTTATTGCGTGTAGATTGATGATGGGGGGGTAACTATTTTAGTCCATTTTAGAATAAGGCTGTAAAGTAACAAGGTGGAAAAAGTCAAGGGGTCTGAATACTTTCCTAATGCACTGTATATACAATCCATTCTTCCAGATAAACAGCTAGTTAGATATATCTCAAATTACGCAAGTAAAGCAACCATAGATTGTTCTAAAGGAAGTGTGTAAAATCTCATCTCTGAAAACAGACATGGTCTCTAATCCAGGAGGTTAGCTGATCATCAGCAGTGGCTGTGTAATCGTTGTGTCACTCAGAGCCTCGTAGCTCGACTCATACTGCCTGGGGCTGTGTGTTTTATCTTTTATTACTGTCAGTAGTGAGAGTCCCACTGCCGTTGACCTCTGTGTCCCCCTTTTATGACATCATTGCCTGTGTTTGCGTGCAGGAGACTCTGGAGGACATTGATAAGAATGGAGACGGACATGTGGACGAGGATGAGTATATTGGTGAGTTGGGGAGGCGTGACTGGGGTTGACACTGCATCAGGAGACTAACCCTTCATGAACACAGGTTACAGGTCATTTTCACTCACTTCATAATTTTTGTAAAAAAAAATGTCATTCTCTCCTTTTTCAGCGGAATTTCCTTTTTTTTTTTACACACGAGGACAGGTCTACCCTCATTTTAATGCAAAACTATTTTTAACCAATTTGTGTAATTATTTTCTCCACAAACTATATCATGTTCTTATGGTATATTGGAAGTGTTTACAAGGTTTGGTGTTAGTATCTCCTGGGTCTTCTAGACTAGAGGAAGAGTTCCTAACACAAGATGTGGGCAACCCCGTGAGCTCGGTGACCTGATTAGGAATCAAAGGCCTGTTTGTTGGTTGCTTTGGGAAACTCTGCTGTGACGCTGCAGTCTGCTGACTTAGTCTCTGTCTGCCTATTCAAGGATTTCACTGTTCCTTTTAGGTTGTGTTTTTACAGGAATATCCACTTAGAAACTGCTTAGAAACATCACATAGCTTGCTTGTATACCGTTAGTAGAGTTTTGATTACAGGTCCTTATAGTAAATGGCTTATACAGGGAATGCAGATGAACAAACAATGATTTACAACATTTTTACTAATGGTTAACAAACTATTTAGTTACGGTTTATAAGCATACTTTCAAACAAAGTGTTCGCTTTTGACCTTCTTTGAGTATGTCATCCCATATCTTCCTGTGTCATTGCAGCGGACATGTTTTCCCATGAGGAGGGAGGTCCAGAACCAGACTGGGTCAGAACGGAGCGAGACCAGTTCTCTGACTTCCGGGACCTGAACAAGGACGGAAAGATGGACGTGGCGGAGATTCGCCACTGGATCCTGCCCCAGGACTACGATCACGCCATGGCAGAGGCCCGACACCTGGTCTACGAGTCAGACCAGGACAAGGTACTGATCCTGTAACCTAGTCTACGAGTCAGACCAGGACAAGGTACTGATCCTGTAACCTAGTCTACGAGTCAGACCAGGACACGGTAGTGATCCTATAACCTAGTCTACGAGTCAGACCAGGACAAGGTAGTGATCCTATAACCTAGTCTACGAGTCAGACCAGGACACGGTACTGATCCTATAACCTAGTCTACGAGTCAGACCAGGACATGGTACTGATCCTATAACCTAGTCTACGAGTCAGACCAGGACACGGTACTGATCCTATAACCTAGTCTACGAGTCAGACCAGGACATGGTACTGATCCTATAACCTAGTCTACGAGTCAGACCAGGACACGGTACTGATCCTATAACCTAGTCTACAAGTCAGACCAGGACAAGGTACTGATCCTATAACCTAGTCTACGAGTCAGACCAGGACAAGGTACTGATCCTGTAACCTAGTCTACGAGTCAGACCAGGACAAGGTAGTGATCCTATAACCTAGTCTACGAGTCAGACCAGGACAAGGTACTGATCCTATAACCTAGTCTACGAGTCAGACCAGGACAAGGTACTGATCCTATAACCTAGTCTATGAGTCAGACCAGGACAAACTACTGATCCTATAACCTAGTCCACGAGTCAGACCAGGACATGGTACTGATCCTATAACCTAGTCTACGAGTCAGACCAGGACAAGGTACTGATCCTATAACCTAGTCCACGAGTCAGACCAGGACATGGTACTGATCCTGTAACCTAGAGTACGAGTCAGACCAGGACATGGTACTGATCCTATAACCTAGTCTACGAGTCAGACCAGGACATGGTACTGATCCTATAACCTAGTCTACGAGTCAGACCAGGACAAGGTACTGATCCTATAACCTAGTCTACGAGTCAGACCAGGACAAGGTACTGATCCTATAACCTAGTCTACGAGTCAGACCAGGACAAGGTACTGATCCTGTAACCTAGTCTACGAGTCAGACCAGGACAAGGTACTGATCCTATAACCTAGTCTACGAGTCAGACCAGGACAAGGTACTGATCCTATAACCTAGTCTATAAGTCAGACCAGGACAAGGTATTGATCCTATAACCTAGTCTACGAGTCAGACCAGGACAAGGTACTGATCCTATAACCTAGTCCACGAGTCAGACCAGGACATGGTACTGATCCTGTAACCTAGAGTACGAGTCAGACCAGGACATGGTACTGATCCTATAACCTAGTCTACGAGTCAGACCAGGACAAGGTACTGATCCTATAACCTAGTCTACGAGTCAGACCAGGACAAGGTACTGATCCTATAACCTAGTCTATAAGTCAGACCAGGACAAGGTACTGATCCTATAACCTAGTCTACGAGTCAGACCAGGACAAGGTACTGATCCTATAACCTAGTCCACGAGTCAGACCAGGACATGGTACTGATCCTGTAACCTAGAGTACGAGTCAGACCAGGACATGGTACTGATCCTATAACCTAGTCTACGAGTCAGACCAGGACAAGGTACTGATCCTATAACCTAGTCTACGAGTCAGACCAGGACAAGGTACTGATCCTATAACCTAGTCTACGAGTCAGACCAGGACAAGGTACTGATCCTGTAACCTAGTCTACGAGTCAGACCAGGACAAGGTACTGATCCTATAACCTAGTCTACGAGTCAGACCAGGACAAGGTACTGATCCTGTAACCTAGTCTACGAGTCAGACCAGGACAAGGTACTGATCCTATAACCTAGTCTATGAGTCAGACCAGGACAAGGTACTGATCCTATAACCTAGTCTACGAGTCAGAATTGGACAAGGTACTGATCCTATAACCTAGTCTACGAGTCAGACCAATATGACAAACGATTGTTTAAGTTTTCATTCCTCTTTACCAATTTTCTGGCTGGTAATATTATGTAGGACACTTTTTTTTATAATGTCTTAGCTGTCAAAATGGAGGGATTGAATTTCAAGTGTTAGTTCTTTAGTAGTAGGAGATCTTATCGACTCTATGTAAACCTGACTGGGTTCTCTCTTCTCAGGACACAATGCTGACCAAGGAGGAGATCCTGGAGAACTGGAACATGTTTGTAGGAAGTCAGGCCACCAACTATGGAGAAGACCTGACCAAGAACCATGATGAACTCTGAGCATAGTTTATTGTTGTGTTTGTGGCAGGGCGGTCGGACCTCAACTGAGCATCGTCAACCTCGACCACAAACTTGTCTGGTCCTCAGCCTTATCCTGCTAAATGTCATCAGTTGAACACAAACATAGTTCCAACACTGCAGTAACCCCCCCGAGGGGAGGGGCCAAGGAATAGTCTGTTCCTACCACTGACGGTCCAGGTCCTCCTGAGCGGCTGGACCAGGTTTGGTCCTGTTTCTGACATTTAGGAACAGTGATTGACCACACCCAACCTCCTTGTGACTGCCATTGACGTTGCTTATCAGCCAGAGTCCCATCTGGCTTAGCAGCCTTTTACATCTCTATACACAGATCATCACATCACCATCTTTGACCGTTTGATCATTTCCCTTATATTGTCTTTTCTTTAAACCTGACGTGATTTTAGCAGAGATGAGAACATAGGGTTGATCGTCAGGAATATTTGATTTGATTGTGGTTCCAATGTGAAAACAAAGCACAACCTAGAATACTCTAATTCTATTTATTTAGTCATTTAACTTGAGGAGGTGAAGAAGCCTGGGAGGTATAAGAGTTAGACAGAGGTCAATGGGTGTTTATAGCGTTTATGAAGGCTGCCTACTTGTTGAACTTGTCAGATATCACTACACACGTTGTTTTTATACAGTGGACACAGATGTTGTTTTTGTTTTGCTGGCCAGTAAAGACTATTTTATAAATCAGATATTTTGTGAAGTGCTCTTAGATTTGCGAGCTTCCTGTTGTTTTAGGATCTCTTACTAACACCCATCTTAATGATATGCTCTTTGCCCGCATCTTTTCCCAATACAGTCTGTGAAAACATTCATTTTAATCACTTTTGCTTAGTTCGCTTGTTTGTTTTATACACTTAAGGCCTGTGTAAAAATGTAATATGAGTTTCATGCACAATAACCAGGCTATTGTCAAGATGAAAATGTAAGTTTAGCCTTTTCATTGTTATGGGAGTTTTGGAGTGATGTAAAATGACTTGAAACGCAGGCGAAGAGGGGTTCCAGAGTACTGTATGTGTGTCCTCCATTACCTCAAAGCTGCTTCTCATATTGACACTATTGTTCACGTCGTAACATAGGACTTCCTGTTACATCACTTCCTCTTGTACCATGCCAAATGTACTCCCTTGTGTATATTAATGTTTTAGAAAAAGAAACCCATTTTCCCATTATTGTCTAGTTTGTATCTCTATGACGACCCACATCCTTTTTTATATGTACCTTTTTTGTCTCTGTATGAGAAGTTAAGCCAAGGTTTTTCTCTGTATGAGAAGTTAAGCCAAGGTTTTTCTCTGTATGAGAAGTTAAGCCAAGGTTTTTCTCTGTATGAGAAGTTAAGCCAAGGTTTTTCTCTGTATGAGAAGTTAAGCCAAGGTTTTTCTCTGTATGAGAAGTTAAGCCAAGGTTTTTCTCTGTATGAGAAGTTAAGCCAAGGTTTTTCTCTGTATGAGAAGTTAAGCCAAGGTTTTTCTCTGTATGAGAAGTTAAGCCAAGGTTTTTCTCTGTATGAGAAGTTAAGCCAAGGTTTTTCTCTGTATGAGAAGTTAAGCCAAGGTTTTTCTCAAATCAAATGTATTTATAAAGCCCTTCTTACATCAGCTGATGTCACAAAGTGCTGTACAGAAACCCAGCCTAAAACCCCAAACAGCAAGCAATGCAGGTGTAGAAGCCCAGTGGCTAGGAAAAACTCACTAGAAAGGCCAGAACCTAGGAATAAACCTAGAGAGGAACCAGGCTATGAGGGGTGGCCAGTCCTCTTCTGGCTGTGCCGGGTGGAGATTATAACAGAACATGGTCAAGATGTTCAAATGTTCATAAATGACCAGCAGGGTCAAATAATAATAATCACAGTGGTTGTAGAGGGTGCAACAGGTCAGCACCTCAGGAGTAAATGTCAGTTGGCTTTTCATAGCCGATCATTGATAGTATCTCTACCACTCCTGCTGTCTCTAGAGAGTTGAAAACAGCAGGTCTGGGACAGGTAGCATGTCCGGTGAACAGGTCGGGGTTCCATAGCCGCAGGCAGAACAGTTGAAACTGGAGCAGCAGCACGGCCAGGTGAACTGGGAACAGAAAGGAGTCATCATGCCAGGTAGTCGTGAGGCATGGTCCTAGGGCTCAGGTGCTCTGAGAGAGAGAGAGAAAGAAAGAGAGAATTAGAGAGAGCATACTTAAATTCACACAGGACACCGGACAGGAGAAATACTCCAGATATAACAGACTGACCCTAGCCCCCCGACACAAACTACTGCAGCATAAATACTGGAGGCTGAGACAGGAGGGGTCAGGAGACACTGTGGCCCCATCCGAGGACATCCCCGGACAGGGCAAAACAGGCAAGATAAAACCCCACCCACTTTGCCAAAGCACAGCCCCCACACCACTAGAGGGATATCTTCCACCACCAACTTACCATCCTGAGACAAGGCCGAGTATAGCTCATAAAGATCTCCGCCACGGCACAACCCAAGGGGGGGCGCCAACCCAGACCAGAAAATCTGCTGTTACAAGTTGTTCCATATAGGTCTCTGCTAAGCTCAGTTGTAGGATTGGTACCTCTTGTTTGAGTTTAGGGCCTGGGAAAGGGTGCAGTCATGAACACGGTCTGGCAGAGAGCTGGAGACATTGGGTATCATTTGAAGCAGGACAAACACAGAATCAAACTCCAATTTAAACACCTTTCACATCCCACACACAAAATAGGCTTTAAGTTTTTTCTCTGTCTGTCTGCCTGTCTGTCTGTCTGTGTCTGTATCTATCTGTGTCTGTCTGTCTGTGTCTCTGTCTGTCTGTGTCTGTCTCTCTGTCTCTGTATCTATCTCTTTCTGTCTGTGTCTGTCTCTCTCTCTCTCTTCATCTCTCTCTGGTGTATAAACACCACTAACAGTTACCCTCACTCTCACGCTATTTTCTTTCTCTCCTCTTGTTCTTAGTCTTGCTCTCACACTTTCTATTTCTCTCTGACACAGGCGAGCACTCAGCACAGCTGTGGATCAGAGCTTAACAAGTCATTCTATTGTCTTGGATGACTCAAACAGTCTGTCATTTCCCACCATTACAGCTACTGGAGGCCTGTTAAGACCCCTATCCTGTATCTACAGGTGTACCTGTTAAATATCAATCCTTGTGTGTGAGACCGACCAGCTTTCTGGCTGCTACTGCTTGGCTACAGGCCAAACTGTCCACAGGGCCACTGACTTGCTAATTGATTTTCCACTACAGGTTGCTGAAGTGTGTGTGTTTATATTCACACTAGCACTAGTGTGCTTGCCAGTTCGTTGGCATGCCTCCACTAATGTTTGTACATCTGTCTATTTGACTAAGTGAGTGTTAAAACACGAGGCATACCGGTATTCTGTTGACACTGTCACTGACTAATTGAAACACACACACACTGTTAGCAGGGATCGGGTGAATCTGACTACAGTCGCTCCTGGCTGTTCCAGTGGAACTCTCCAATGTAACTGAGAAAGCCACCCAGCATGGTCTGTCCCCTCTGTCCTCTCATGTGGAATATACGGGTGGAGACGTGTGTATGTTAGCATGACAAGTGGAGTGGGACCAATGTGATGAAGCTCATTAGGAACTAGAGATGGCTGTGTACTGTGTGTGTTAGGCTGTCATTCTGTTTTAATAGAGGGCCTTGTTGCAGATTCTATGGAACGCCATGGAATAAGAGGTCATCTTGTATGCTAGCATTTGTCACCAGGCACTCTGGGATGGGGATAAGGCACCGAATGTCTTTGAGGTGGTTTAATATTGTGGAAGCTAGGTATCTTAAGGTGGCGGTTTAGTTTCATGTTGTGGAAGCTAGGTATCTCGAGGTGGCAGTTTAGTTTCATATTGTGGAAGCTAGGTATCTCGAGGTGGCAGTTTAGTTTCATATTGTGGAAGCTAGGTGTCTCGAGGTGGCGGTTTAGTTTAATATTGTGGTAGCTAGGTGATGGTTTAGTTTCATATTGTGGAAGCTAGGTATCTTAAGGTGGTGGTTTAGTTTCATGTTGTGGAAGCTAGGTATCTCGAGGTGGCAGTTTAGTTTCATATTGTGGAAGCTAGGTATCTCGAGGTGGCAGTTTAGTTTCATATTGTGGAAGCTAGGTGTCTCGAGGTGGCGGTTTAGTTTAATATTGTGGTAGCTAGGTGATGGTTTAGTTTCATATTGTGGAAGCTAGGTATCTTAAGGTGGTGGTTTAGTTTAATTTTGTGGAAGCTAGGTGTTTCGAGGTGGCGGTTTAGTTTCATATTGTAGAAGCTAGGTGTCTCGAGGTGGTGGCTTAGTTTCATATTGTGGAGGCTAGGTGGAATCCTGGTGTCTCCAGGTGGTGATTTAGTTTCATATTGTGGAAGCTAGGTGTCTCGAGGTGGTGGCTTAGTTTCATATTGTGGTAGCTAGGTGACACGGTTAGTTTAATATTGTGGTAGCTAGGTGACACCTTTTAGTTTAATATTGTGGTAGCTAGGCGACACCTTTTAGTTTAATATTGTGGTAGCTAGGTGACACCTTTTAGTTTAATATTGTGGTAGCTAGGTGGAAGCGAGGTGGTGGCTTAGTTTCATATTGAGGAAGCTAAGTGTCTCGAGGTGGCGGTTTAGTTTCATATTGTGAAAGCTAGGTGGAATCCTGGTGTCTCGAGGTGGTGGTTTAGTTTCATGTTGTGGAAGCTAAGTGTCTCGAGGTGGCGGTTTAGTTTCATATTGTGGAAGCGAGGTGTCTCGAGGTGGTGGCTTATTTTCATATTGTGGTAGCTAGGTGACATGGTTAGTTTAATATTGTGGTAGCTAGGTGACACCTTTTAGTTTAATATTGTGGTAGCTAGGTGATGCGGTTAGTTTAATATTGTAGTAGCTAGGTGATGCGGTTAGTTTAATATTGTGGTAGCTAGGTGACACCATTAGTTTAATATTGTGGTGGTTAGTTTAATATTGTGGTAGCTAGGTGATGCGGTTAGTTTAATATTGTGGTGGTTAGTTTAATATTGTGGTAGCTAGGTGACGCCGTTAGTTTAATATTGTGGTGGTTAGTTTAATATTGTGGTAGCTAGGTGACACCATTAGTTTAATATTGTGGTGGTTAGTTTAATATTGTGGTAGCTAGGTAATGCGGTTAGTTTAATATTGTGATAGCTAGGTGACACCATTAGTTTAATATTGTGGTGGTTAGTTTAATATTGTGGTAGCTAGGTGACGCCGTTAGTTTAATATTGTGGTAGCTAGGTGACACCTTTTAGTTTAATATTGTGGTAGCTAGGTGATGCGGTTAGTTTAATATTATGGTAGCTAGGTGACGCCGTTAGTTTAATATTGTGGTGGTTAGTTTAATATTGTGGTAGCTAGGTGACACCATTAGTTTAATATTGTGGTAGCTAGGTGACACCGTTAGTTTAATATTGTGGTAGCTAGGTGATGCGGTTAGTTTAATATTGTGGTAGCTAGGTGACAACGTTAGTTTAATATTGTGGTAGCTAGGTGATGCGGTTAGTTTAATATTGTGGTAGCTAGGTGACAACGTTAGTTTAATATTGTGGTAGCTAGGTGACAACGTTAGTTTAATATTGTGGTAGCTAGGTGACACCGTTAGTTTAATATTGTGGTGGTTAGTTTAATATTGTGGTGGTTAGTTTAATATTGTGGTAGCTAGGTGACACCATTAGTTTAATATTGTGGTGGTTAGTTTAATATTGTGGTAGCTAGGTGATGCGGTTAGTTTAATATTGTGGTAGCTTGGTGACACCGTTAGTTTAATATTGTGGTAGCTAGGTGATGCGGTTAGTTTAATATTGTGGTAGCTAGGTGACAACGTTAGTTTAATATTGTGGTAGCTAGGTGACGCCGTTAGTTTAATATTGTGGTAGCTAGGTGACAACGTTAGTTTAATATTGTGGTAGCTAGGTGACAACGTTAGTTTAATATTGTGGTAGCTAGGTGATGCGGTTAGTTTAATATTGTGGTAGCTAGGTGACAACGTTAGTTTAATATTGTGGTAGCTAGGTGACGCCGTTAGTTTAATATTGTGGTAGCTAGGTGACAACGTTAGTTTAATATTGTGGTAGCTAGGTGACAACGTTAGTTTAATATTGTGGTAGCTAGGTGATGATTTAGTTTCATATTGTGGTAGCTAGGTGACGCGGTTAGTTTAATATTGTGGTAGCTAGGTGACACCTTTTAGTTTAATATTGTGGTAGCTAGGTGACACCTTTTAGTTTAATATTGTGGTAGCTAGGTGACACCTTTTAGTTTAATATTGTGGTAGCTAGGTGACACCTTTTAGTTTAATATTGTGGTAGCTAGGTGACACCTTTTAGTTTAATATTGTGGTAGCTAGGTGATGTGGTTAGTTTAATATTGTGGTGGTTAGTTTAATATTGTGGTAGCTAGGTGACGCCGTTAGTTTAATATTGTGGTGGTTAGTTTAATATTGTGGTAGCTAGGTGACACCGTTAGTTTAATATTGTGGTAGCTAGGTGATGCGGTTAGTTTAATATTGTGGTAGCTAGGTGACACGGTTAGTTTAATATTGTGGTAGCTACGTGACACCGTTAGTTTAATATTGTGGTAGCTAGGTGACACCTTTAGTTTAATATTGTGGTAGCTAGGTGATGCCGTTAGTTTAATATTGTGGTAGCTAGGTGACACCGTTAGTTTAATATTGTGGTAGCTAGGTGACACCGTTAGTTTAATATTGTGGTAGCTAGGTGACACCGTTAGTTTAATATTGTGGTAGCTAGGTGATGCGGTTAGTTTAATATTGTGGTAGCTAGGTGATGCCGTTAGTTTAATATTGTGGTAGCTAGGTGACCCCGTTAGTTTAATATTGTGGTAGCTAGGTGACCCCGTTAGTTTAATATTGTGGTAGCTAGGTGACACCGTTAGTTTAATATTGTGGTAGCTAGGTGACACCATTAGTTTAATATTGTGGTGGTTAGTTTAATATTGTGGTGGTTAGTTTAATATTGTGGTAGCTAGGTGACACCATTAGTTTAATATTGTGGTGGTTAGTTTAATATTGTGGTAGCTAGGTGACACCATTAGTTTAATATTGTGGTAGCTTGGTGACACTGTTAGTTTAATATTGTGGTAGCTAGGTGATGCGGTTAGTTTAATATTGTGGTAGCTAGGTGACAACGTTAGTTTAATATTGTGGTAGCTAGGTGACAACGTTAGTTTAATATTGTGGTAGCTAGGTGACAACGTTAGTTTAATATTGTGGTAGCTAGGTGATGCGGTTAGTTTAATATTGTGGTAGCTAGGTGACAACGTTAGTTTAATATTGTGGTAGCTAGGTGACGCCGTTAGTTTAATATTGTGGTAGCTAGGTGACAACGTTAGTTTAATATTGTGGTAGCTAGGTGACAACGTTAGTTTAATATTGTGGTAGCTAGGTGATGATTTAGTTTCATATTGTGGTAGCTAGGTGACGCGGTTAGTTTAATATTGTGGTAGCTAGGTGACACCTTTTAGTTTAATATTGTGGTAGCTAGGTGACACCTTTTAGTTTAATATTGTGGTAGCTAGGTGACACCTTTTAGTTTAATATTGTGGTAGCTAGGTGACACCTTTTAGTTTAATATTGTGGTAGCTAGGTGATGTGGTTAGTTTAATATTGTGGTGGTTAGTTTAATATTGTGGTAGCTAGGTGACGCCGTTAGTTTAATATTGTGGTGGTTAGTTTAATATTGTGGTAGCTAGGTGACACCGTTAGTTTAATATTGTGGTAGCTAGGTGATGCGGTTAGTTTAATATTGTGGTAGCTAGGTGACACGGTTAGTTTAATATTGTGGTAGCTACGTGACACCGTTAGTTTAATATTGTGGTAGCTAGGTGACACCGTTAGTTTAATATTGTGGTAGCTAGGTGACACCGTTAGTTTAATATTGTGGTAGCTAGGTGATGCGGTTAGTTTAATATTGTGGTAGCTAGGTGATGCCGTTAGTTTAATATTGTGGTAGCTAGGTGACCCCGTTAGTTTAATATTGTGGTAGCTAGGTGACCCCGTTAGTTTAATATTGTGGTAGCTAGGTGACACCTTTAGTTTAATATTGTGGTAGCTAGGTGACACCATTAGTTTAATATTGTGGTGGTTAGTTTAATATTGTGGTGGTTAGTTTAATATTGTGGTAGCTAGGTGACACCATTAGTTTAATATTGTGGTGGTTAGTTTAATATTGTGGTAGCTAGGTGACACCATTAGTTTAATATTGTGGTAGCTTGGTGACACTGTTAGTTTAATATTGTGGTAGCTAGGTGATGCGGTTAGTTTAATATTGTGGTAGCTAGGTGACAACGTTAGTTTAATATTGTGGTAGCTAGGTGACAACGTTAGTTTAATATTGTGGTAGCTAGGTGACAACGTTAGTTTAATATTGTGGTAGCTAGGTGATGCGGTTAGTTTAATATTGTGGTAGCTAGGTGACGCCGTTATTTTATATTGTGGTAGCTAGGTGATTCCGTTAGTTTAATATTGTGGTAGCTAGGTGACAACGTTAGTTTAATATTGTGGTAGCTAGGTGACAACGTTAGTTTAATATTGTGGTAGCTAGGTGACAACGTTAGTTTAATATTGTGGTAGCTAGGTGATGCGGTTAGTTTAATATTGTGGTAGCTAGGTGACGCCGTTATTTTATATTGTGGTAGCTAGGTGATGATTTAGTTTCATATTGTGGTAGCTAAGTGACACGGTTAGTTTAATATTGTGGTAGCTAAGTGACGCGGTTAGTTTAATATTGTGGTAGCTAGGTGACGCGGTTAGTTTAATATTGTGGTAGCTAGGTGACGCGGTTAGTTTAATATTGTGGTAGCTAGGTGACGCGGTTAGTTTAATATTGTGTTAGCTAGGTGACGCGGTTAGTTTAATATTGTGGTAGCTAGGTGACGCGGTTAGTTTAATATTGTGGTAGCTAGGTGACACCTTTTAGTTTAATATTGTGGTAGCTAGGTGACACCTTTTAGTTTAATATTGTGGTAGCTAGGTGACACCTTTTAGTTTAATATTGTGGTAGCTAGGTGACACCTTTTAGTTTAATATTGTGGTAGCTAGGTGACACCTTTTAGTTTAATATTGTGGTAGCTAGGTGATGCGGTTAGTTTAATATTGTGGTGGTTAGTTTAATATTGTGGTAGCTAGGTGACGCCGTTAGTTTAATATTGTGGTGGTTAGTTTAATATTGTGGTAGCTAGGTGACGCTGTTAGTTTAATATTGTGGTGGTTAGTTTAATATTGTGGTAGCTAGGTGACACCGTTAGTTTAATATTGTGGTAGCTAGGTGATGCGGTTAGTTTAATATTGTGGTAGCTAGGTGACACGGTTAGTTTAATATTGTGGTAGCTAGGTGACACCGTTAGTTTAATATTGTGGTAGCTAGGGGATGCGGTTAGTTTAATATTGTGGTAGCTAGGTGACACGGTTAGTTTAATATTGTGGTAGCTTGGTGACACCTTTAGTTTAATATTGTGGTAGCTAGGTGATGCGGTTAGTTTAATATTGTGGTAGCTAGGTGACAACGTTAGTTTAATATTGTGGTAGCTAGGTGACAACGTTAGTTTAATATTGTGGTAGCTAGGTGACAACGTTAGTTTAATATTGTGGTAGCTAGGTGATGCGGTTAGTTTAATATTGTGGTAGCTAGGTGACGCCGTTATTTTATATTGTGGTAGCTAGGTGATGCGGTTAGTTTAATATTGTGGTAGCTAGGTGACAACGTTAGTTTAATATTGTGGTAGCTAGGTGACAACGTTAGTTTAATATTGTGGTAGCTAGGTGACAACGTTAGTTTAATATTGTGGTAGCTAGGTGATGCGGTTAGTTTAATATTGTGGTAGCTAGGTGACGCCGTTATTTTATATTGTGGTAGCTAGGTGATGATTTAGTTTCATATTGTGGTAGCTAAGTGACACGGTTAGTTTAATATTGTGGTAGCTAAGTGACGCGGTTAGTTTAATATTGTGGTAGCTAGGTGACGCGGTTAGTTTAATATTGTGGTAGCTAGGTGACGCGGTTAGTTTAATATTGTGGTAGCTAGGTGACGCGGTTAGTTTAATATTGTGTTAGCTAGGTGACGCGGTTAGTTTAATATTGTGGTAGCTAGGTGACGCGGTTAGTTTAATATTGTGGTAGCTAGGTGACACCTTTTAGTTTAATATTGTGGTAGCTAGGTGACACCTTTTAGTTTAATATTGTGGTAGCTAGGTGACACCTTTTAGTTTAATATTGTGGTAGCTAGGTGACACCTTTTAGTTTAATATTGTGGTAGCTAGGTGACACCTTTTAGTTTAATATTGTGGTAGCTAGGTGATGCGGTTAGTTTAATATTGTGGTGGTTAGTTTAATATTGTGGTAGCTAGGTGACGCCGTTAGTTTAATATTGTGGTGGTTAGTTTAATATTGTGGTAGCTAGGTGACGCTGTTAGTTTAATATTGTGGTGGTTAGTTTAATATTGTGGTAGCTAGGTGACACCGTTAGTTTAATATTGTGGTAGCTAGGTGATGCGGTTAGTTTAATATTGTGGTAGCTAGGTGACACGGTTAGTTTAATATTGTGGTAGCTAGGTGACACCGTTAGTTTAATATTGTGGTAGCTAGGGGATGCGGTTAGTTTAATATTGTGGTAGCTAGGTGACACGGTTAGTTTAATATTGTGGTAGCTTGGTGACACCTTTAGTTTAATATTGTGGTAGCTAGGTGATGCCGTTAGTTTAATATTGTGGTAGCTAGGTGACACCGTTAGTTTAATATTGTGGTAGCTAGGTGACACCGTTAGTTTAATATTGTGGTAGCTAGGTGACACCGTTAGTTTAATATTGTGGTAGCTAGGTGATGCGGTTAGTTTAATATTGTGGTAGCTAGGTGATGCCGTTAGTTTAATATTGTGGTAGCTAGGTGACCCCGTTAGTTTAATATTGTGGTAGCTAGGTGACCCCGTTAGTTTAATATTGTGGTAGCTAGGTGACACCGTTAGTTTAATATTGTAGTAGCTAGGTGACACGGTTAGTTTAATATTGTGGTAGCTAGGTGACGCCGTTAGTTTAATATTGTGGTAGCTAGGTGACGCGGTTAGTTTAATATTGTGGTAGCTAGGTGACACCGTTAGTTTCATATTGTGGTAGCTTAGTGACGCGGTTACTTTAATATTGTGGTAGCTAGGTGACACCGTTAGTTTAATATTGTGGTAGCTAGGTGACACCGTTAGTTTAATATTGTGGTAGCTAGGTGACACTGTTAGTTTCATATTGTGGTAGCTAAGTGACGCGGTTAGTGTAATATTGTGGTAGCTAGGTAATGCGGTTAGTTTAATATTGTGGTAGCTTGGTGATGCAGTTAGTTTAATATTGTGGTAGCTTGGTGATGCAGTTAGTTTAATAGTGTAGTAGCTTGGTGATGCAGTTAGTTTAATATTGTGGTAGCTAGGTAATGCGGTTAGTTTAATAGTGTAGTAGCTTGGTGATGCAGTTAGTTTAATATTGTGGTAGCTAGGTAATGCGGTTAGTTTAATAGTGTAGTAGCTTGGTGATGCAGTTAGTTTAATATTGTGGGAGCTAGGTAATGCGGTTAGTTTAATAGTGTAGTAGCTTGGTGATGCAGTTAGTTTAATATTGTGGGAGCTAGGTAATGCGGTTAGTTTAATAGTGTAGTAGCTTGGTGATGCAGTTAGTTTAATATTGTGGGAGCTAGGTAATGCGGTTAGTTTAATAGTGTAGTAGCTAGGTGATGCAGTTAGTTTAATATTGTGGTAGCTAGGTGATGCAGTTAGTTTAATAGTGTGGTAGCTAGGTGATGCAGTTAGTTTAATATTGTGGTAGCTAGGTGATGCAGTTAGTTTAATATTGTGGTAGCTAGGTGACCCCGTTAGTTTAATATTGTGGTAGCTAGGTGACACCGTTAGTTTAATATTGTGGTAGCTAGGTGACACCGTTAGTTTAATATTGTGGTAGCTAGGTGATGCAGTTAGTTTAATATTGTGGTAGCTAGGTGATGCAGTTAGTTTAATATTGTGGTAGCTAGGTGACACCGTTAGTTTAATAGTGTGGTAGCTAGGTGATGCAGTTAGTTTAATATTGTGGTAGCTAGGTGATGCAGTTAGTTTAATATTGTGGTAGCTAGGTGATGCAGTTAGTTTAATATTGTGGTAGCTAGGTGACCCCGTTAGTTTAATATTGTGGTAGCTAGGTGACCCAGTTAGTTTAATATTGTGGTAGCTAGGTGACCCAGTTAGTTTAATATTGTGGTAGCTAGGTGATGCAGTTAGTTTAATATTGTGGTAGCTAGGTGATGCAGTTAGTTTAATATTGTGGTAGCTAGGTGACTATGTTTGTGCTTGGTATTTTAATTGACATTCCTTTGACATTTTCCAAGTTTATTGAATCTGTGATTAGCAGTGAATTTGTATATAATCCCATTCTAGTTGGCTGATGTTGAGTATTTCATAAATAACTAACAGGTAAACAATTTCTTGGAATCCCATGTTGTAACCCATGAATAGACATTCGTTTAGGGATACATTTGAATGTCTGACATTCGACACCGATTTTGAGTAATTGTATTTTTTAAATAAAAATAAAAACATTTGAGTAATTTAGGAGACACTTAACCCTAATCGCTCCTGTAAATCGCTCTGGATAAGTGCCTTGGTCAAGGACATATCGACAGATTTTTCACCTAGTCGGTTCAGGGATTCAAACCAGCGGCCTTTAGGTTACTGGCCCAACACTCTTAACTGCTAGGCTGCTAGTACTACCTCCTCCTGGGTCTTCACGAAAAGAGACATTACACTTTGTAATGGTTGGGTTTTCTGTGGTTTAGTAAATCATTTGAGGTCTGGAGTCAGGCATTTAAATAATCCCGGTATAAAAATACTAAGTAGTTTAATATGACGATCCACACAACGTGTGTGTGTGAGAGGTTCTTTGGTATATTCACATGTTTCTTTGTACATTCACCTCACAGTTATGTTTAACAGCCTGCTGTTTGAAAGAAGTCCCTAATCATTCACACTGTGTGTGTGTGTGTGTGTGTGTGTGTGTGTGTACAGGCATGCTCTCAGAGGGCTCTCATATAAGTCTTTATGGAACAGCCCCTCTCCAGTGATGATAATGAGCCCTGTGGGTGAGGAGGAGGGGGGGGGGGGGTAATGGGCATATTAATGCTGTCAGCCCCTCAAACTCACAAGCACACACTCATTTTTACACACACACAAAGTAAGCCTACATCATACCACTGGAACAGTGATGGTGTTTTCTAAGAAACTGTAGGCTTTTACATTTGGGGCGAGGGCCAACCAAAGCAGTAACAAAAGACCTTTAGATTTGGGGCGAGGGCCAACCAAAGCAGTAACAAAAGGCCTTTAGATTTGGGGCAAGGGCCAACCAAAGCAGTAACAAAAGGCCTTTAGTTTTGGGGCGAGGGCCAACCAAAGCAGTAACAAAAGGCCTTTAGATTTGGGGCAAGGGCCAACCAAAGCAGTAACAAAAGGCCTTTAGATTTGGGGCGAGGGTCAACCAAAGCAGTAACAAAAGGCCTTTAGTTTTGGGGCGAGGGCCAACCAAAGCAGTAACAAAAGGCCTTTAGATTTGGGGCGAGGGCCAACCAAAGCAGTAACAAAAGGCCTTTAGTTTTGGGGCGAGGGCCATCCAAAGCAGTAACAAAAGGCCTTTAGTTTTGGGGCGAGGGCCAACCAAAGCAGTAACAAAAGGTCTTTAGTTTTGGGGCGAGGGCCAACCAAAGCAGTAACAAAAGGCCTTTAGATTTGGGGCGAGGGCCAACCAAAGCAGTAACAAAAGGCCTTTAGTTTTGGGGCGAGCGCCAACCAAAGCAGTAACAAAAGGCCTTTAGTTTTGGGGCGAGGGCCAACCAAAGCAGTAACAAAAGGCCTTTAGATTTGGGGCGAGGGTCAAACAAAGCAGTAACAAAACAAAATAAACCAGTGGAAGACACATCAGAAAGCCTGACTGAAAATGTGTCTTGAGTCTACAACAATATTATATTCCTCCCTCACCATTAGCCACCAATACTACATTCCTCTCCTGTCTTTTCCAGATATCTCTATTTCTTCCCTCTCTCCATCTATTCTCATATTTTTTCTCCTCTCTCAGGCTGTGGATACCAAAGCCCAGGGTTGTGTTTCTGATGGTCTGTTGTGGCTCATTTGACCCTTCCTCTACCAAGGCGTTCATAACAGACAGACTGCTATCCTGAACAGAGGTCTGGAACTACCAATGCGTTCATAACAGACCCCTATCCTGAACAGAGGTCTGGAACTACCAAGGCATTCATAACAGACCCCTATCCTGAACAGAGGTCTGGAACTACCAAGGCGTTCATAACAGACCCCTATCCTGAACAGAGGTCTGGAACTACCAAGGCGTTCATAACAGACCCCTATCCTGAACAGAGGTCTGGAACTACCAATGCGTTCATAACAGACCCCTATCCTGAACAGAGGTCTGGAACTACCAAGGCATTCATAACAGACCCCTATCCTGAACAGAGGTCTGGAACTACCAAGGCGTTCATAACAGACCCCTATCCTGAACAGAGGTCTGCAACTACCAAGGCATTCATAACAGACCACACTATGTGGGTCTTCCAGGCCTATAGGACATCTGCATATGGTTGAATATATACGGTGTTACTATGTGGGTCTTCCAGGCCTATAGGACATCTGCATATGGTTGAATATATACAGTGTTACTATGTGAGTCTTCCAGGCCTATAGGACATCTGCATATGGTTGAATATTCATATTTAAACTTTATCTGTTTGACTCTTATCCTCAAAGACAGATGCAGTTTGCTGTTGTTGCTCCATTCAGATGCGCGTGCGCACGTTTGTGTGTGTGTGTGCACACGTTTGTGTGTGTGTGTGTGTGCATATGTGTGTGTGTGTGTGTGTGTGCGCACGTTTGTGTGTGTGCGTATGTGTGTGTGTGTGTGCGCACATTTGTGTGTGTGTGTGTGTGTGTGTGTGTGTGTGTGTGTGTGTGTGTGTGTGTCAGCATGCTCTAGTACCCTCAAACTCAACTCTGGACCTGGAAGCCAGTTCCACTGCGTTTTTTCATTGGGGTAGAACAGAACCATCAGGCTCCAGACCTGGTAGGGTCAGAGTTCAATACCTCTGCTCTGGTATTTGCTGCCTTAAGTATGAACCTTTGCATGTTTTAAGTTTTTGTGACGACAAAGTCTGAAGTGGAGGCATCAATCTGTTATATGTCACCTGTGGAGAGATCTCAATACTGAGAGAAGTCAGAATGACCCTGTATCTCTCCCTTATAGGACTTTACTCAGAATTATCCTGTATCTCTCCCTTATAGGACTTTACTCAGAATGACCCTGTATCTCTCCCTTATAGGACTTTACTCAGAATGACCCTGTATCTCTCCCTTATAGGACTTTACTCAGAATGACCCCGTATCTCTCCCTTATAGGACTTTACTCAGAATGACCCTGTATCTCTCTCTCCCTTATAGGACTTTACTCAGAATGACCCCGTATCTCTCCCTTATAGGACTTTACTCAGAATGACCCTGTATCTCTCCCTTATAGGACTTTACTCCATCTAGTGTAGAAAATATGGAAGTGCATCTCAGCCTGTCTTACAATTTTACCCGTCTGTACATCATGAGCTTTACACCCCTGCCTATTATGGAATGAGATCCTTTTGGAACTTCTTCAGAGGGACCTGGGTTCAGTTTCATAAAGAGTCTACCCCACTTATTAATTTGTTCCCTCACTAACTCCGTTCTTAATTTATTACACAGGAGGATAACACTGAAACTGTCCTTGCATATGATCTAACTACAGAAGAGCACGATTAGATTCCAAAAGCATGTGATCAGGATACATCAGTTAGTTTGTTTGGTTGGAAAACATTGCAAAATAAAATTCCTATCAAATCTATTTCTGTATGAGAGAGAAACATTGTTGTCTATACCTTTTAGGACAATCCACATCTTCCTCTATCCATCATCCTTCATCTCTCTATCCCTCCATCCATCCCTCTATCAAATCTATTTCTGTATGAGAGAGAAACATTGTTGTCTATACCTTTTAGGACAATCCACATCTTCCTCCATCCCTCATCCTTCATCTCTTTATCCTTCCATCCATCCCTCTATCAAATCTAATTTGATTTGCCACATGTGCCAAATACAACAAGTGTAGACTTTACCGTGAAATGCTTATTTACAAGCCCTTAACCAACAGTGCAGTTCAAGAAGAAAATATTTACCAAGTAGGATAAAATAAAAAGTAAGAACAGAAAGTAACACAATAAGAATAACAATAACGAGGCTATATACAGGGGGCACCGGTACCGAGTCAGTGTGTGGGGGTACAGGCTAGTTAAGGTTATCTGTACATGTAGGTGGGGGCGAAGTGACCATGCATAGGTAACAAACAAACAGCGAGTAGCAGCAGTGTGCAAAAGGGGGAGGGATCAATGTAAATTGTCCGGTGGTGATTTTTATGAATTGTTCAGCAGTCTTACGGCTTGGGGGTAGAAGCTGTTGAGGAGCCTTTTGGTCCTTGACTTGGCGCTCCGGCACCGCTTGCCGTGTGGTAGCAGAGAAAACAGTCTATATGAGTGACTGGAGTCTCTGACAATTATATGGGCTTTCCTCTGACACTGCCTATTATATAGGTCCTGGATTACAGGAAACTTGGCCTCAGTGATGTATTGGGCCATTCGCACTACCCTCTGTAGGGCCTTACGGTCAGATGCCGAGCAGTTGCCTTACCAGGCGGTGATGCAACCGGCCAGGATGCTCTCGATGGTGCAGCTGTAGAACCTTTTGAGGATCTGGGGACACATGCCAAATCTTTTCAGTATTCTGAGAGTGAAAAGGTTTTGTCGCGCCCTCTTCACGACTGTCTTGGTATGTTTGGACCATGATAGTTCATTGGTGATGTGGACACCAAGGAACTTGAAACTCTCAACCCTTTCCACAAGGCCATAAGGCTATAAGGCCATAAGAAGAAAATGCTCACCCAGAAGCAGCGCTCCTAGTGGCCGGGGACTTTAATGCAAGCATACAAATCAGTTTTACCAAATGTTTACAAGCATGTCACATGTGCAACCAGGGAAAGAAAAATCCTAGATCACCTTTACTCCACACACACAGAGATGCATACAAAGCTCTCCCCTGCCCTCCATTTGGCAAATCTGACCATAATTATATCCTCCTGATTCCTGATTACAAGCAAAAACTAAAGCAGGAAGTACCAGTGACTCGCTCAATACGGAAGTGGTCAGATGACGCGGATGCTACACTACAGGACTGTTTTGCTGGCACAGACTGGAATATTTTCCGGGATTCATCCAATGGTATTGAGGAATACATCGCCTCAGTCATCGGCTTCATCAATAAGTGCATCGATGACGTCGTCCCCACAGTGACTGTACGTACATGTCTCAACCAGAAGCCATGGATTACAGGCAACATCCGCATCAAGCTAAAGGCTAGAGCTGCCGCTTTCAAGGAGTGGGAGACTAATCTGGATGCTTATAAGAAATCCCACTCTTCCCTCAGACGAACCGTCAAACAAGCAAATCGTCAATACAGGGCTAAGATTGAATCGTACTACACCGGCTCTGACGCTCGTCGGATGTGGCAGGGCTTGAAAACTATTACGGACTACAAAGGGAAACCCAGACGCGAGCTGCCCAGTGACGCGAGCCTACCAGATGAGCTAAATGCCTTTTATGCTCGCTTCGAGGCAAGCAACACTGAAGCATGCACGAGAGCACCAGCTGTTCTGGATGACTGTGTGATAACGCTCTCAGTAGCTGATGTGAACAAAACCTTTAAACAGGTCAACATTCACAACACTGCTGGGCCAGACGGATTACCAGGACGTGTATTCAAAGCATGCCTGGACCAACTGACAAGTGTCTTCACTGACATTTTCAACCTCTCCCTGACCGAGTCTGTAATACCAACATGTTTCAAGCAGACCACCATAGTCCCTGTGCCTAAGGAAGCGAAGGTAACCTGCCTAAATAATTACCGCCCCGTGGCACTCACGTCGGTAGCCATTAAGTGCTTTGGAAGGTTGGTCATGGCTCACATCAACAGCATCCTTCCGGACACCCTAGACCAACTCCCATTCGCATACTGCCCCAACAGATCCACAGATGACGTAATCTCAATCACACTCCACACTGCCCTTTCTCACCTGGATGAAAGGAACACGTGTGAGAATGCTGTTCATTGACTACAGCTCAGTGTTCAACACCAGAGTGCCAACGAAGCTAATCACTAAGCTAAGGACTCTGGGAGTAAACACCTCCCTCTGAAACTGGATTTTGGACATCCTGACGGGCCACCCCCAGGTGGTAAGAGTAGGCAACAACACATCTGCCACACTGACCTTTAACACTGGGGCCCCTCAGGGGTGTGTACTTAGTCCCCTCCTGTATTCCCTGTTCACCCACGAATGCGTGGCCAAACACGACTCCAACACCATAATTTAGTTTGCTGATGACACAACAGTGGTATGTCTGATCACCGACAACGATGAGACGGACTATAGGGAGGAGGTCAGAGAACTGGCAGTGTGGTGCCACGACAACAACCTCTCCCTCAATTTGAGCAAGACTAAGGAGCTGATCATGGACTACAGGAAAAGGTGGGCCGAACAGGCCCCCATTAACATCGATGGGGCTGTACCTTATAGGATGCCCTCCATCCTTCCATCCCTCTATCCCGCCATCCCTCTATCCATCCGTCTATCACTTCATCCCTCTATCTCTCTACCCTTCTATCCCTCCATCCCTCTATCCCTCCATCCTTCTATCCCTCTATCCCTCCTATTCCTCCATCCCTCTCTCCCTCCATCCCTCTATCCTTCTATCCATATATCCCTCCATCCCTCTATCCCTCTTCTTCCTCCCTCCATCCATCCATCTCTCTATCCCTCATCCTTCTATCCATCTATCCCTCCATCCCTCCTCCTCGCCCCTCTGTCCATCCATCTCTCGATATCTCTATCCCTCCATCCCTTCCGATTGAGCCGACATATGCAGATTTTCCCCCGAATACGGTCTCCGCTAACGCAGGAATATTTCCTTTAAATGTCAATCAGGCTACAACATGAAACTTCTATAATATTGATTGAATCCAGCCCAATGTCTCATTTTCCATCCCTCCATCTTCAGGAAGCAGGGTCCTGTGATCTGATGTCTCACATGATGGAAACACATCTAATCTTATTTCAGCCTAGCATCCTCCACAAGAGGGGAGTTGAGAGAAGACGAGATGAGAGAAGACGAGATGAGAGGAGGAGAAAGGAGAGAAGACGAGATGAGAGAAGATGCGATGAGAGGAGGAGAGAAGACGAGATGAGAGAAGACGAGCTGAGAGGAGGGAAAAGGAAAGGAGAGAAGATGAGATGAGAGAAGATGAGATGAGAGAAAGCAAGATGAGAAAGGAGAGAAGATGAGATGAGAGAATACGAGATGAGAGGAGGAGAAAGGAGAGAAGACGAGATGAGAAAAGAAGAGCTGAGAGGAGGGAAAAGGAAAGGAGAGAAGACGAGATGAGAGAAGATGAGATGAGAGAAGGCGAGATGAGAAAGGAGAGAAGACGAGATGAGAGAAGACGAGATGAGAGAAGATGAGCTGAGAGGAGGAGAAAGGAGAGAAGACGATTTGAGAGAAGATGAGATGAGAGAAAGCAAGATGAGAAAGGAGAGAAGACGAGATGAGAGAGGACAAGATGAGAGGAGGAGAAAGGAGAGAAGACGAGATGAGAGGAGGAGAAAGGAGAGGAGACGAGATGATAGAAGACGAGATGAGAGGAGGAGAAAGGAGAGAAGACGAGATGAGAGGAGGAGAAAGGAGAGGAGACGAGTTGATAGAAGATGAGATAGGAGAGGAGGAGAAAGAGAAGAAGAGATTAGAGAAGACGAGATGTGAGAAAGGAGAGAAGACATGATGAGAGAAGACAAAATTAGAGGAGACGAGACGAGATGAGATGAGAGGAGACGAGATGAGAGAAGACAAGATGAGAATCCTGCTAGAATCCTGACTAGAACCAAAAAATTTGATCATATTACTCCAGTGCTAGCCTCTCTACACTGGCTTCCTGTCAAAGCAAGGGCTGATTTCAAGGTTTTACTGCTAACCTACAAAGCATTACATGGGCTTGCTCCTACCTATCTCTCTGATTTGGTCCTGCCGTACATACCTACACGTACGCTAAGGTCACAAGACGCAGGCCTCCTAATTGTCCCTAGAATTTCTAAGCAAACAGCTGGAGGCAGGGCTTTCTCCTATAGAGCTCCATTTTTATGGAACGGTCTGCCTACCCATGTCAGAGACGCAAACTCGGTCTCAACCTTTAAGTCTCTACTGAAGACTAATCTCTTCAGTGGGTCATATGATTGAGTGTAGTCTGGCCCAGGAGTGGGAGGGTGAACGGAAAGGCTCTGGAGCAACGAACCGCCCTTGCTGTCTCTGCCTGGCCGGTTCCCCTCTTTCCACTGGGATTCTCTGCCTCTAACCCTATTACAGGGGCTGAGTCACTGGCTTACTGGGGCTCTCTCATGCCGTCCCTGGAGGGGGTGCGTCACCTGAGTGGGTTGAGTCACTGATGTGGTCATCCTGTCTGGGTTGGCGCCCCCCCCCCCCCCCCCCCCCCCTTGGGTTGTGCCGTGGCGGAGGTCTTTGTGGGCTATACTCAGCCTTGTCTCAGGATGGTAAGTTGGTGGTTGAAGATATCCCTCTAGTGGTGTGGGGGCTGTGCTTTGGCAAAGTGGGTGGGGTTATATCCTTCCTGTTTGGCCCTGTCCGGGGGTGTCCTCGGATGGGGCCACAGTGTCTCCTGACCCCTCCTGTCTCAGCCTCCAGTATTTATGCTGCAGTAGTTTATGTGTCGGGGGGCTAGGGTCAGTTTGTTATATCTGGAGTACTTCTCCTGTCCTATTCGGTGTCCTGTGTGAATCTAAGTGTGCGTTCTCTAATTCTCTCTTTCTCTCTTTCTCTCTCTCGGAGGACCTGAGCCCTAGGACCATGCCCCAGGAATACCTGACATGATGACTCCTTGCTGTCCCCAGTCCACCTGACTGTGCTGCTGCTCCAGTTTCAACTGTTCTGCCTTATTATTATTCAACCATGCTGGTCATTTATGAACATTTGAACATCTTGACCATGTTCTGTTATAATCTCCACCCGGCACAGCCAGAAGAGGACTGGCCACCCCACATAGCCTGGTTCCTCTCTAGGTTTCTTCCTAGGTTTTGGCCTTTCTAGGGAGTTTTTCCTAGCCACCGTGCTTCTACACCTGCATTGCTTGCTGTTTGGGGTTTTAGGCTGGGTTTCTGTACAGCACTTTGAGATATCAGCTGATGTACGAAGGGCTATATAAATAAATGTGATTTGATTTGATTTGATTTGATGAGAAAGGAGAGAAAAGAGAGTGCCATGTATCAGAATGTAAAAGTGTGTGTGTGTGTGTGTGTGTGTGTGTGTGTGTGTGTGTGTGTGTGTGTGTGTGTGTGTGTGTGTGTGTGCGGTTGTGTGTGTCTGTGCGTGTTTGTTTGTGTGTGTATATGTATATGTGCCCCCTCTCTAGGGACCATCCCATTGTTCCTTTTTTCTACGACAGACTCAAGGTGTTTTCCTCTCCTGTCTTCCCTCCCTCCCCCCCCTCATCTCTCCTCCATCTCTTCTCCCTGTGTGAGAATGTAACCCTCCCAGGCCGCATCTGAGCTCGGGCCCCCGAGGGCCCTACAGTCCCAGTGCTCCAAACCCCAGCAGCCCCTCAGGTTCCCCACTCTACCATAGGGAATTCCAAGGGCCCCCCAGGCCTTCAGACTATGGAGCAGCAGCCCAGCACAGGGGAGCCAGCCCAGAGGGGGAAACGTGTCTGGGAACACAACTAATGCTTCAGTGAGCATGGAGACAGCTCTCAGCCTTCTGTTGGTGTAGCTCTGCATGTGTCTGGGCATAATCTGAAGGAGGACATTTTGCATACACATATGCAGATGTAGGATCTTCATTTGAGACAGTTTGCTACAACATTACATTTTTTATAATTCTGCAGCCACAGGAAATGTGCATTATTATGTGGATTATAATTAATGGACATGTGTGTACGTGTTGATATATTTTTCATAAGGGAAAAAAAGTCAAATTCAAAATGGAAATTATAAACTTCAGAAGCCTTTTTAAACCTCAAATACACTAAAAGTTTTACAAAGGAAAGTTCTCCTGCAACAGGGTGATCAAATTAAGATCCTGTGTGTGCAGGAACACAGGTAGTTGTGCTCAGTAGGGGTCTAGCCTGCGAAGAACTCTGGTTCCCTGCTCTGCTCCTCAGCCCACTAACATTCCAGTCGACTGGTTCAGTTCTATAACCTCTGATTTACACCAGGACTTGCTCTGCTCCCTCAACCCACTCACATTCCAGTCAACTAGTTCAGTTCTATAACCTCTGATTTACACCAGGACCTGCTCTGCTCCTCAGCCCACTCACATTCCAGTCAACTAGTTCAGTTCTATAACCTCTGATTTACACCAGGACCTGCTCTGCTCCTCAACCCACTCACATTCCAGTCGACAGGTTCAGTTCTATAACCTCTGATTTACACCAGGACCTGCTCTGTTCCTCAGCCCACTCACATTCCAGTCAACTAGTTCAGTTCTATAACCTCTGATTTACACCAGGACCTGCTCTGCTCCTCAGCACACTAACATTCCAGTCAACTGGAGAATAGCTGGATCAATGGAAGAAGGTTTAGGTCTGTGTCTTTTACGGTGTGTGTGATCAGGGCCTTTTGACGGCACTAACCAAGATTTTGCCATGGAGCGTAGAATTTTTTTTAAAGCAAGGGCCATAGGGAGGAGAACAAATGTTACAGTTTTATAACACATTTCATGCAATTCTACACATTTTACCATGAATTATGCCATGCTACTTTGATATCTGAGTGAGAATGACTAACCAAATCAACGGGGCCCCCTGGAGGTCAGGGCCCCTGGGCACGTCGCTATTCGGCCATGATTACTACAAGTTTAGATAGCTGGCTAGACCATCAAAAAATTGTGAGCTGATATGACTAATTCAGTGACTGTCAGTGATTGACACAAGATAAAAACTGATAAACGATTCACAACCACAATTATAAATTGCACCTGGTGTAGTGTTACCTCTGCTCCCTGCAGTCAGTCTCCTGCTGGGGGTGTATTGGAGTGGGTAAAACTTGGTAAAACTATAGACTCCTCTGTCTTCTTCTGATCTCTCCCTCCATACTGGTACCCCCACAGAGACAGACCAAAGAGAAGCACTGCTTAATCAGAGTACAGTGGGATTAGCAGAGAGAAAACCCCCAGGGATATCAACCCAGATCACACCAGCCCCGGCTTCAAATGACTGACCCATGACCCAGACATAGAAGGCTGCCATTATAATATTTCTAATTTAGTTTGGCGTGTATCCATGTCCATCTCAGAACTGATTCAGGCGGTGGAGTTGTGTAAAGAATGTGTGTGTGTACGTGCGTGTGTGTGCCTGTGTGCGTGTGTGTGTTTCTGTCTGCACCATGTGATCAGCCTGATGACCAGGTTTTAAGAGGTATTACAACTATAAGCCAGTATATACACTGAGTATACAAAACATTATGAACACCTGCTCTTTCCATGACAGACTGACCAGGTGAATCAGTGTAGATGAAGGGGAGGAGATGGGTTAAAGAAGGATTGTTAAGTCTTGAGACATGGATTGTGTATGTGTGTTATTCAGAGGGTGACTGGGCAAGACAAAATATTTAAGTGTCTTTGAACAGGGTATGTAGTAGGTACCAGGCCCACTGGTTTGTAATAGAACTGCAATGCTGCTGGGTTTTTCACGCTCAACAGTTTCCCGTGTGTATCAAGAATGGTCCACCACCCAAAGGACATCCAGCCAACTTGACACAACTGTGGGAAGCATTAGAGTCCAAATGGGCCAGCATCTCTATGGAACGTTTTTGACACCTTGTAGAGTCCATGCCCCGACAAATTCAGGCTCTTCTGAGGGCAAAATCCCTCCTCATTAACCCACACAGAGCCATACAGCAGCCCTCATCATTAACCCACACAGAGCCATACTGCAGCCCTCATCATTAACCCACACAGAGCCATACTGCAGCCCTCATCATTAACCCACACAGAGCCATACAGCAGCCCTCATCATTAACCCACACAGAGCCATACTGCAGCCCTCATCATTAACCCACACAGAGCCATACTGCAGCCCTCATCATTAACCCACACAGAGCCATACAGCAGCCCGCATCATTAACCCACACAGAGCCATACAGCAGCCCCCATCATTAACCCACACAGAATCATACAGCAGCCCTCATCATTAACCCACACAGAGTCATACAGCAGCCCCCATCATTAACCCACACAGAGCCATACTGCAGCCCTCATCATTAACCCACACAGAGCCATACAGCAGCCCTCATCATTAACCCACACAGAGCCATACAGCAGCCCGCATCATTAACCCACACAGAGCCATACAGCAGCCCCCATCATTAACCCACACAGAATCATACAGCAGCCCTCATCATTAACCCACACAGAGTCATACAGCAGCCCCCATCATTAACCCACACAGAGCCATACTGCAGCCCTCATCATTAACCCACACAGAGCCATACTGCAGCCCTCATCATTAACCCACACAGAGCCATACAGCAGCCCGCATCATTAACCCACACAGAGCCATACAGCAGCCCCCATCATTAACCCACACAGAATCATACAGCAGCCCTCATCATTAACCCACACAGAGTCATACAGCAGCCCCCATCATTAACCCACACAGAGCCATACTGCAGCCCTCATCATTAACCCACACAGAGCCATACAGCAGCCCTCATCATTAACCCACACAGAGCCATACAGCAGCCCGCATCATTAACCCACACAGAGCCATACAGCAGCCCCCATCATTAACCCACACAGAATCATACAGCAGCCCTCATCATTAACCCACACAGAGTCATACAGCAGCCCCCATCATTAACCCACACAGAGCCATACTGCAGCCCTCATCATTAACCCACATAGAGCCATACAGCAGCCCTCATCATTAACCCACACAGATCCATACTGCAGCCCTCATCATTAAGCCACACAGAGCCATACAGCAGCCCTAATCATTAACCCACACAGAGCCATACAGCAGCCTCATCATTAACCCACACAGAGTCATACAGCAGCCCTCATCATTAACCCACACAGAGCCATACAGCAGCCCACATCATTAACCCACACAGAGCCATACAGCAGCCCTCATCATTAACCCACACAGAGCCATAGAGCAGCCCACATCATTAACCCACACAGAGCCATACAGCAGCCCTCATCATTAAGCCACACAGAGCCATACAGCAGCCCTAATCATTAACCCACACAGAGCCATACAGCAGCCCTCATCATTAACCCACACAGAGCCATACAGCAGCCCTCATCATTAACCCACACAGAGCCATAGAGCAGCCCACATCATTAACCCACACAGAGCCATACAGCAGCCCTCATCATTAACCCACACAGAGCCATAGAGCAGCCCACATCATTAACCCACACAGAGCCATAGAGCAGCCCACATCATTAACCCACACAGAGCCATAGAGCAGCCCACATCATTAACCCACACAGAGCCATACTGCAGCCCTCATCATTAACCCACACAGAGCCATACAGCAGCCTCATCATTAACCCACACAGAGTCATACAGCAGCCCTCATCATTAACCCACACAGAGCCATACAGCAGCCCACATCATTAACCCACACAGAGCCATACTGCAGCCCTCATCATTAACCCACACAGAGCCATACAGCAGCCCTCATCATTAACCCACACAGAGCCATACAGCAGCCCACATCATTAACCCACACAGAGCCGTACAGCAGCCCTCATCATTAACCCACACAGAGCCATACAGCAGCCCACATCATTAACCCACACAGAGCCATAGAGCAGCCCACATCATTAACCCACACAGAGCCATAGAGCAGCCCACATCATTAACCCACACAGAGCCATAGAGCAGCCCTCATCATTAACCCACACAGAGCCATACAGCAGCCCACATCATTAACCCACACAGAGCCATACAGCAGCCCACATCATTAACCCACACAGAGCCATAGAGCAGCCCACATCATTAACCCACACAGAGCCATAGAGCAGCCCTCATCATTAACCCACACAGAGCCATACAGCAGCCCTCATCATTAACCCACACAGAGCCATACAGCAGCCCACATCATTAACCCACACAGAGCCATAGAGCAGCCCACATCATTAACCCACACAGAGCCATAGAGCAGCCCACATCATTAACCCACACAGAATCATACAGCAGCCCACATCATTAACCCACACAGAGCCATAGAGCAGCCCACATCATTAACCCACACAGAGCCATAGAGCAGCCCACATCATTAACCCACACAGAGCCATAGAGCAGCCCACATCATTAACCCACACAGAGCCATAGAGCAGCCCACATCATTAACCCACACAGAGCCATACAGCAGCCCACATCATTAACCCACACAGAGCCATGCAGCAGTTAACATTGACTCATGTTTTATTAAGCTGCATGCTATAACAGGATCACTCCTCCTCTTATTGCCCTGCACACACACTGACACACAACTCCACCCACATCATGCATTACTTCACAGGCCTGAGCAAACTGCCTCTCTGCATCATGTGGTGTAGACACAGACACGCTATACACTCAAAGCCCCTCACAACTGGGGTGTATCAGTTCAGAATGGGATGGATCTGAACTAGGGAAGGTACTGGTCTGGTAACAACAGAGGGTAACATCAGCTTTAGCCCTCCTCCTTTTCATTCCACAATCTCAGATCAATCTGACACAGTAGAATTTGGCCACTGATTCTCACTGACAGGCAGACACTGCCCTCGTGTGGCAGGAGGGTGTAACATCAGAGCATTTTAATTTACTTGGGTGTCAGGAATGGGGATCATGGTGAACATACAGATAAACCAGGTTTCAATCCATGGAGCGCTGTACTAAACGCGCCATTTAAAGGTATTTCCGATTGAGTCGACATGTGAAGCGTTCACCGTGAATGCGAACGTGGGAACAGATCGATAGATTGGATAGAATCCCGGCCTTAGACCTTGATATATGTAGGCTTTTACATGTGTGGTGATGGGATCCAACCAATGGTGTTTATATGTGGTGATGGGACCCAACCAATGGTGTTTATATATGGTGATGGGACCCAACCAATGGTGTTTATATGTGGTGATGGGACCCAACCAATGGTGTTTATATGTGGTGATGGGATCCAACCAATGGTGTTTATATATGGTGATGGGACCCAACCAATGGTGTTTATATGTGGTGATGGGACCCAACCAATGGTGTTTATATATGGTGATGGGACCCAACCAATGGTGTTTATATATGGTGATGGGACCCAACCAATGGTGTTTATATATGGTGATGGGACCCAACCAATGGTGTTTATATGTGGTGATGGGACCCAACCAATGGTGTTTATATATGGTGATGGGACCCAACCAATGGTGTTTATATATGGTGATGGGACCCAACCAATGGTGTTTATATATGGTGATGGGACCCAACCAATGGTGTTTATATATGGTGATGGGACCCACCAATGGGTGCCGACAGAGATGGCCACCTCGCTTCGCGTTCCTAGGAAACTATGCAGTTTTTTGTTTTTTTTACGTGTTATTTCTTACATTAGTACCCCAGGTCATCTTAGGTTTCATTACATACAGTTGAGAAGAACTACTGAATATAAGAGCAGCGTCAACTCACCATCAGTACGACCATCAGTACGACCAAGAATATGACTTTCGCGAAGCGGATCCTGTGTTCTGCCTTTCACCCAGGACAACGGAATGGATCCCAGCCGGCGACCCAAAAAAACGACTTCGTAAAAGAGGGAAACGTAGCGGTCTTCTGGTCAGACTCCGGAGACGGGCACATCGTGCACCACTCCCCAGTATACTTCTCGCCAATGTCCAGTCTCTTGACAACAAGGTTGATGAAATCCGAGCAAGGGTAGCATTCCAGAGGGACATCAGAGACTGTAACGTTCTTTGCTTTACGGAAACATGGCTCACTGGAGAGACGCTATCGGAGTCGGTGCAGCCAGCTGGTTTCTCCACGCATCGCGCCGACAGAAACAAACATCTTTCTGGTAAGAAGAGGGGCGGGGGCGTATGCCTTATGGCTAACGAGATGTGGTGTGGTCACAAAAGCATACAGGAACTCAAGTCCTTCTGTTCACCTGATTTAGAATTCCTCACAATCAAATGTCGACCGCATTATCTACCAAGGGAATTCTCTTCGATTATAATCACAGCCGTATATATTCCCCCCCAAGCAGACACATCGATGGCTCTGAACAAACTTTATTTGACTCTTTGCAAACTGGAATCCATACATCCTGAGGCTGCATTCATTGTAGCTGGGGATTTTAACAAGGCTAATCTGAAAACAAGACTCCCTAAATTGTATCAGCATATCGATTGCGCAACCAGGGCTGGCAAAACCTTGGATCACTGCTATTCTAACTTCCGCGACGCATATAAGGCCCTGCCCCGCCCTACTTTCGGAAAAGCTGACCACGACTCCATTTTGTTGATCCCTGCCTACAGACAGAAACTAAAACAAGAAGCTCCCACGCTGAGGTCTGTTCAACGCTGGTCCGACCAATCTGATTCCACACTCCAAGACTGCTTCTTCCATCACGTGGACTGGGATATGTTTCGTATTGCGTCAGACAACAACATTGACGAATACGCTGATTCGGTGTGCGAGTTCATTAGAACGTGCGTTGAAGATGTCGTTCCCATAGCAACGATTAAAACATTCCCAAACCAGAAACAGTGGATTGATGGCAGCATTCACGTGAAACTGAAAGCGTGAACCACTGCTTTTAATCAGGGCAAGGTGACCGGAAACATGACCGAATACAAACAGTGTAGCTATTCCCTCCGCAAGGCAATCAAACAAGCTAAGCGTCAGTATAGAGACAAAGTAGAATCTCAATTCAACGGCTCAGACACAAGAGGTATGTGGCAGGGTCTACAGTCAATCACGGATTACAAAAAGAAAACCAGCCCCGTCACGGACCAGGATGTCTTGCTCCCAGGCAGACTAAATAACTTTTTTGCCCGCTTTGAGGACAATACAGTGCCACTGACACGGCCTGCAACCAAAACATCCAGCCTCTCCTTCACTGCAGCCGAGGTGAGTAAAACATTTAAACGTGTTAACCCTCGCAAGGCTGCAGGCCCAGACGTTATCCACAGCCGCGCCCTCAGAGCATGCGCAGACCAGCTGGCTGGTGTGTTTACGGACATATTCAATCAATCCCTATCCCAGTCTGCTGTTCCCACATGCTTCAAGAGGGCCACCATTGTTCCTGTTCCCAAGAAAGCTAAGGTAACTGAGCTAAACGACTACCGCCCCGTAGCACTCACTTCCGTCATCATGAAGTGCTTTGAGAGACTAGTCAAGGACCATATCACCTCCACCCTACCTGACACCCTAGACCCACTCCAATTTGCTTACCGCCCAAATAGGTCCACAGACGATGCAATCTCAACCACACTGCACACTGCCCTAACCCATCTGGACAAGAGGAATACCTATGTGAGAATGCTGTTCATCAACTACAGCTCGGCATTTAACACCATAGTGCCCTCCAAGCTCGTCATCAAGCTCGAGACCCTGGGTCTCGACCCCGCCCGGTGCAACTGGGTACTGGACTTCCTGACGGGACGCCCCCAGGTGGTGAGGGTAGGCAACAACATCTCCACCCCGCTGATCCTCAACACTGGGGCCCCACAAGGGTGCGTCCCTCTCCTGTACTCCCTGTTCACCCACGACTGCGTGGCCACGCACGCCTCCAACTCAATCATCAAGTTTGCGGACGACACAACAGTGGTAGGCTTGATTACCAGCAACGACGAGACGGCCTACAGGGAGGAGGTGAGGGCCCTTGGAGTGTGGTGTCAGGAAAATAACCTCACACTCAACGTCAACAAAACTAAGGAGATGATTGTGGACTTCAGGAAACAGCAGAGGGAACACCCCCCTATCCACATCGATGGAACAGTAGTGGAGAGGGTAGCAAGTTTTAAGTTCCTCGGCATACACATCACAGACAAACTTAATTGGTCCACCCACACAGACAGCATCGTGAAGAAGGCGCAGCAGCGCCTCTTCAACCTCAGGAGGCTGAAGAAATTCGGCTTGTCACCAAAAGCACTCACAAACTTCTACAGATGCACAATCGAGAGCATCCTGGCGGGCTGTATCACCGCCTGGTACGGCAACTGCTCCGCCCACAACCGTAAGGCTCTCCAGAGGGTAGTGAGGTCTGCACAACGCATCACCGGGGGCAAACTACCTGCCCTCCAGGACACCTACACCACCCGATGTTACAGGAAGGCCATAAAGATCATCAAGGACAACAACCACCCGAGCCACTGCCTGTTCACCCCGCTATCATCCAGAAGGCGAGGTCAGTACAGGTGCATCAAAGCTGGGACCGAGAGACTGAAAAGCAGCTTCTATCTCAAGGCCATCAGACTGTTAAACAGCCACCACTAACATTGAGTGGCTGCTGCCAACACACTGACTCAACTCCAGCCACTTTAATAATGGGAATTGATGGGAAATGATGTAAAATATATCACTAGCCACTTTAAACAATGCTACCTAATATAATGTTTACATACCCTACATTATTCATCTCATATGTATACGTATTTACTGTACTCTATATCATCTACTGCATCTTTATGTAATACATGTATCACTAGCCACTTTAACTATGCCACTTTGTTTACATACTCATCTCATATGTATATACTGTACTCGATACCATCTACTGTATCTTGCCTATGCCGCTCTGTACCATCACTCATTCATATATCTTTATGTACATATTCTTTATCCCCTTACACTTGTGTGTATAAGACAGTAGTTTTGGAATTGTTAGTTAGATTACTTGTTGGTTATTACTGCATTGTCGGAACTAGAAGCACAAGCATTTCGCTACACTTGCATTAACATCTGCTAACCATGTGTATGTGACAAATAAAAATTGATTTAATTTGATTTGGTGTTTATATGTGGTGATGGGACCCAACCAATGGTGTTTATATGTGGTGATGGGACTTAGCCAATGGTGTAGATGTCTCTCTAGAAGAAAGGGCGATATTGAAGTACATCCAGAGGAATGCATGTTTCTCTTTTAATTTATAGGGGTCCATATGTTCCTGGTTTTGGAGATGTGTGTGGGAGATTTAGGAGGGGGAGACCTGCACCTTGTCCGGGTCACGGAGGGGTTGTGTTATCTCAGTCTGAACCCCGTTGGCTCCTCCTAAGGGTAAGATGTCTTGATATGAAATATGAGACAACACCACATACCAAAAAACGACACAACAACACTGACCAAAAGATCAACATTTAATACATTTGAACAGTACAAAAATACAAAATGACTGTCTAAAAAGGATAGCAAGGAGTCATATATACACAAAGGAAGTGACATTTTACACTGTAGGCACATAAAACACATGTACACATTTCCTCCAGCAATCACAGTATCATTTTCTGTTTTACTCGTTGTCTCGTTGGACATAGAGTGACATTGTCTGTTTCCTAACTCCAGTTTACATGGTCTAGCTCCAGTACATACAGGTCTAGGATCTTAATTTGATATGCAGGAAATGTCAAACTTGTTTGAGGTTTTAAAAGGCTTCTGAAGTTTATAATTTCCAATTTGAAATTTCAGACTTGATTTTCCCTTACAAAAAATATATCAACCCCAACTTAAATGTCTATTAATTATAATCCACATAATAATTCCCATTTCCTGTTGCTGCCGTATTATTTTCTTGCTGTAGCAAACCGTCTCAAATTAAGATCCTACATCTGTAGTAAAACATTTATGGCAGAAAAATGAACATAAAGCCAGTGCAATTATAATACAACAACAAAATAATAACAACTGATGTTCTTCTCACCCAGACAGCAGATTCTTAATCATGTCTCAGGATGAAGCTGGTTGTGTTCATAAGAAAAATATCAACTATTTGATTTATAACAATAAAAACAGGGAATCCTGGGTGGGTTATCAGGGGTTGAAGCTACAGTAACTGTTGATATTCATTGGCTGATGTGACATAAATCTGAGGTGGCATTGATCTGTGCGTCTTCCATCCAAAGGGGTGCATGGTGAAACTATGTTCTTTAGTTGGAGCAATAGAGGCCATATTTGAGTTGTACTTTCCACTTATGGCACTCGTGGGCTTAGGTCCAGTCATCATTGTTGCTCAAATGGCTATGCGTTTGGTACGGTCCAATCCAGTCTAGTCCAGTCCAAAACCGGTTTAGTACTGGTCAGATGGCAGACTGTAATTTGATCAGGTTCCTCTGGTGCATGCTGTGGTGGCGAACTAACTCATCAGACCTGGCAAACTTCTTCTGACAGCTGGACCAGCGGCATGTAAAGGGCTTCTCACCTGAGAGGAGGAGAAGAGAGGAGAGGATAAGAGAAGAGAGGAGAGGAGGAGGAGGATAAGAGACGAGAGGAGAGAAGGAGAAGAGAGGAGAGGAGAGGAGAGAAGAGAGGAGAGAAGAGGAGAGAAGGAGAAGAGAGGAGAGAAGGAGAAGAGAGGAGAGGAGAGAAGAGAGGGGTGAAGGAGAAGAAAGGAGAAGAAGCACGGAGAAGAGGAGAGGATGGAGAGAGGAGTAGAATAGGGGAGAGGAAAAGAGAGGGGAAGAGAAGAGAAGAGAGGAGATGATGAAGAGAGGAGGAGAAGAGAGAGGAGGAGAAGAGAGGAGAGGAGGAAGAGAGGAGGATAATATGGCAGAAAAGGAGAGGAGATGAGAGGAGAGGAGAGGAGAGGAGAGGAGGAAGAGAGGAGGAGAATATGGGAGAAAACGAGAAGAGAGGAGAGGAGAAAAAGAGAGGGGGAAACAAGAAGGGAGAAGAGAGGATTGTCAGTGGTGGCGATGATTTAGTGGTGAGCTGAGCAATAACAAAAAAATTGAATCTGTTATTTAAATTTACAATTAATAAAAGCTTCATAATTGTATACACTCATTAGCATGGTTACTAAGGTAATCATTAGACCTACTGGCTATTTAATTGGTTGTATTTCATTAGGATCCACATTAGATGGAGCTACCACAGCAGCTACTCTTCCTGGGGTCCACATCATAGAAGCAGTGTAGTGACCAGGATAATTAACACAGTAGAAAAGCAGAGGAATAGGTAGAAAATAAAGGTATACGCACTTGTTTTACCTGTATGTGTCCGAGTGTGTGTCTTAAGATGGTCTGACCGTGAAAACTTTCTCTGACAAGTCTCACACTGGAATGGTTTCACTCCTACACAGAGAGAGGTGGAGACAGGGGGGGTTAAGAGTTTATAAAGATTATTTTTAAACTCTAGGTAAAGAGAGAAGAGTTGGAGAGAGAGAGAGAGAGAGAGAGAGAAGCTGAGAGACAGAGAGAGAGAGAGAGAGAGAGAGAGAGAGAGAGAGAGAGAAGCTGAGAGACAGAGAGAGAGAGAGAGAGAGAGAGAGAGAGAGAGAGAGAGAGAGAGAGAGAGAGAAGCTGAGAGAGAGAGAGAGAGAGAGAGAGAGAGAGAGAGAGAGAGAGAGAGAGAGAGAGAGAGAGAAGCTGAGACAGAGAGTTCTGACCTGTGTGTCTGCGTTGGTGTCTCTTCAGTTGATCTGATCTGGAGAATCTCCGTCCACAGTCTGTGAAGTCACACTGATACGGCTTTTCTCCTGCAATCATAATCATCATCACCACCATCATCATCCTCATTATCACAACCACCAGGCCAGTGTAAAGCAAATGACTGTTGTCTGTATGTTGTCTATATGGGGTGTACTGACCCGTGTGTTTCCTGCCATGCATCTGCAGGTGGGAAAGTTTGAAGTATCTCTTATTGCACCCGGGGTAGGCACACACAAACGGACGCTTCTCATTGGTCTCTGATGACCTCACCACAGACGGTGTGATACCAGGCACCCGCCTCACATCCTGAGAGAGAAAGAGAGAGAGCGAGAGAGAGAGAGAGATAAAGAGAGAGAGAGCGAGAGAGAGAGAGAGAGAGAGATAGAGAGAGAGAGGTAAAGAGAGAGAGAGAGAGAGAGAGAGAGAGAAAGAGAGAGAGGGGGTAGAGAGAGAGAAAGAGAGAGAGAGAGGGAGGAAGAGAGAGAGAGTAGGTGAGAGAGTAGGTGAGTGTGTGTGTGCGCGTGCATGAGTGTTTATGCGTGTCGGACCCTGACCTGTAGTCCTCTGTAGAGGCCGTGTGTGTGGATGTGGTACTGGGCACTACAGCTGAGGACCACCGGAGGAGGGGGAGCCGTGGGGTCACTCTCATATCCTGTCCCATGACTGTAAGGGCAGCAGAGGTGAGGCTGGGGTGAGCACAGTGCAGTACCATGACAACAAGATGCTACTCTAACAGTCAGTGATGTCACACTTCTTCCAGTTAATCCTGTTGGAGTGAGAGGGACAAGGGTCAGAGAGGGATGCTTCTATCTGTTATCCTCACACCTTCAGCCTGTCCTCTGTTCAGGGACATATCAGTTCCTACTCCTGTGTTGGTCTTGGTGAGGGGTTGTAAAAATGGGGAAGAGAGAGAAGTGAGAGAGAAAGAGGGAGAGACAGTGAGAGCGAGAGAAAGGGGGAGAGAAAGAGGGAGAGACAGGGAGAGAGCGAGAGAAAGAGGGAGAGACGGGGAGAGAGAGAAAGAGGGAGAGAAAGAGAGGGACAGAGGCAGCAGCTGTGTATTCATTTCATTGTACTCTCATCCCCGTCTTTCTATCCCCCTGGGCAGCAGACCAAATCTTACCTCACTCCTCCCATCCTTCTCTTCCTCCTCCTCCATTACCTCCCTGACTATGGTCAAGGCTCCGCTAAATAAATATACTACAAGAAGCTAAACACACACATACACACATATACACACAACACACACAACACACACATATACACACAACACATACAACACACATTGATGGACCATGCAGATAGAACTCCACAGTCCACCCAGCTTGGTACCTTTTGATGGTGGACAGTGTGTTAGCAGGGTTCCACGCTACACACTCCAGCTGAGAGGCCATCTGGTACAAGTTATCACTGAGGAAAACACACACAGACAGAAAGATCACAGGTTATCACTGAGGAAAACACACACATCACTGAGGAAAACCCACACAGACAGAACGATTACAGGTTATGACTAAGGAAAACACACACACACAGAAAGATGACAGGTTATCACTGAGGAAAACACACACAGACAGAAAGATTACAGGTGATCACTGAGGAAAACACACAGATAGAAAGATTGCAGGTTATCACTGAGAAAAACACACACAGACAGAAAGATTACACGTTATCACTGAGGAAAACACACACAGACAGAAAGATTGCAGGTTATCACTGAGGAAAACACACACAGACAGAACGATTGCAGGTTAACACTGAGGAAAACACACACAGACAGAAAGATTACAAGTTATCACTGAGGAAAACACACAGACAGAAAGATTGCAGGTTATCACTGAGGAAAACACACACAGACAGAAAGATGACAGGTTATCACTGAGGAAAACACACAGAAAGATCACATGTTATCACTGAGGAAAACATACACATACAGAAAGATTACAAGTTATCACTGAGGAAAACACACACAGACAGAAAGATTACAGGTGATCACTGGGGAAAACACACAGATAGAAAGATTGCAGGTTATCACTGAGAAAAACACACACACACACAGACAGGTTATCACTGAGGAAAACACACACAGACAGAAAGATTACAGGTTATCATTGAGGAAAACACACACACACAGAAAGATCACAGGTTATCACTGAGGAAAACCCACACAGACAGAAAGATTACACGTTATCACTGAGAAAAACACACACAGACAGAAAGATTACAGGTTATCACTGAAGAAAACACACACAGAAAGATGACAGATTATCACTGTAGAAAACACACA